>NC_091117.1:173222687-173275187 GCF_040183065.1 Periplaneta americana
AGAGGAGAAGAAGAAGAAGAAGAAGAAGAAGAAGAAAAGAAAGAGGAGGATGAGGAGGAGGAGAATAAGCAGAAGAAGAAAAAGAAAGAGGATGAGGAGGAGGAGAATAAGCAGAAGAAGAAAAAGAAAGAGGAGAAGAAGAAGAAAAAGAAGAATAAGAAGAAGAAAAAGAAGAAGAAGAAGAAGAAAAAAAAAGAAAGAAAAGGAGGAGGAGAAGAAGAAGAAGAAGAAGAAGAAGAAAGAGAAGGAGAAGAAGAAGAAAAAGAGGAGGAAGAGGAGGAGAAGAAGAAGAAAGAGAAGGAGAAGAAGAAAAAGAGGAGGAAGAGGAGAAGAAGAAGAAGAATAAAGAGGAGGAGGAAGAGGAGAAGAAGAAAAAGAAAAAGAGGAGGAGAAGAAGAAGAAGAAGAAGAAGAAGAAAGAGGAGAAGAAGAAGAAGAAGACGAAGAGGAGGAGGAAGAAGAAGAGTAGGAGAAGAAGAAGAAGAAGAGGAAGAAGACGAGGAAGAAGAAGAAAGAGAAGGAGGAGAAGAAGAAGAGGAAGAAGAAGGAGAAGAAGAAGAAGAAGCGTAAAACAAAGAAAAATTTTGTTTTACCTTTACTGATGAGAAGCTGTGCAACGTTTTTGTTGGTAATTATTGGCAGTGTTGAGTCGTTGTCTGCACATATATCAAAAGCCTTACTCCATGTCATTCTCTTAGCATGAAAAGTGAATAAATGGTCATCGAATACCAAAGTTTCAATAGTATTCTCGCCTCCATCAATATTATCAGCTGGAAAGAGGATCAATAATAAATAAATTCCTAAATAAAATAGAAATGGCATGACATGTTACAATGCGATATGATACATTACACCTCATGGGGGATAAAGTTACTCGCATCCATGACATTCTTTAAGTCATACGTGTCCCCTGTGTAGTGCAAAATGAGTAACATAAATGGCCATGCACTGAACAAGGAAGCACAACAAAATAAAAACTTTTCCCAACTTTATCGGGAAGCAAGAAGCAAAATGAATGATTCCAAATTGCGGCCATTAGAGAACAAGAACAAGAACAAGACAACAACAACAACAACATTACACATCATATTATACTGTAACATAATAATCATTGTGATAAAGATGATACCAGTATGTATACCTATTTATTATCAGTTTTTCATTTTTTGTAATAATTCAGTTTTTTATTAATGATACTCCTATTTGTAGCTTAATTTATTAAACAATAATTTACAAGGCACACATTAATGAAATAATTTATTGTGCACTCAAATAATAATAATATATAATTTGGATTTTCTGTACTGCACACAAAATGCATTTTTTTGTAATCTGAAAAATTAATATATCAGATTTAATGTATAAATAGTACAATTTAAGTACTCATAGTATTAACATTACACAAAATCCCATGATGTGGCTTATCATATAATGTACCTGTCATTGCCTGTACTACTGGGTGTTCAGTTCAAAATGTGTCTTGGCTCGCTGCATGCCGTCATGTGGCTAGCTGATGAGCCTAGAGAATTCAATCTTCCTACACTTCCGCAGCTCAGGTGTATAATCTAAGAGGCAGAGAAGTTGGCTAGCAAGTACGGCGTTCATTCTGAAGAGTACGTGCCGATATGTATGGTAACGCCGGTAGTGGCAGGAATGTGAACTGTTTGGAAATACGTACTGTCGAAATATGGGGAGAGGGTTAAGACGATTACTTACGTATTTGTTGACATTAACTTCGACGGTCAACATGGCCACGGAGCATTTGATTTGTGTTGTGGAATGTTACCATACGCAACCGATGATAACAAATACCCTGCGTACGACTTGCCGGCGCAAAACACAGTTCGAAAGAGGTTATGGTAGCACACAGACCGTACAGACCGCCATCTGTTGCTACGACGTTCAAGTTATACCGTACACATTCTCAAGTTCAGATTGAAGAACGCCTTAAATAATAGGCAACTTCTCTAACATATAAACTGAAACTCGCTTCAAATCGGTGACCCAACAACAGTGACGTCATGACACACTTTGAAATGAACACCCAGTATAATTTTGCTATTTATGAAAATCGGTATTAAAAATTGAAAGGGATATTCAAAGGTATTACCGGTTGACATTTGAAACAAGATCGTAACAGTTACTTGTGAACAGTGCTATGAAATGAAACTCCCAATAAATAGTAATTTACGTAACTGATGTACAATCTTGGTAATTATGACATGAGTGAATGTTTAGCACATAAGCATGTTACATACAATGTTTTATGCTATTCTAGCATTAAAATACGTAAAAAACCCCTATTATAAATTTACAAAATGTAATGTTATGACGTAGTAGAGACATGAGTACTGGATATGACGTAACATATTGCATGGTTGCTAAGTAACCGTTTCTAAGACAATGTTATTTTGTTGTTGTTTTGAAGCTTTTCCTTACAGGTATGTTGTATAAAATTCTGTTGTGAAGGTGGTGATGACGTCATGGAATACTAGTTGCTAGGTAACCTTTTTTGGCACCAGTGTGAAGAGAAACAGATTTTCTTACTAGTGATATCAGCATACTCTACTCAGAATCTTTATTACTTCAAATACTTTGAAACCCGTGGAAGATGACATATGAATTTCTCAGAATCTGTAGCTGACAGATATGAAGAGACTCTCTTTGCGGAATTTCCTCATTTTTTCAAGTGTTCACAGATAAATGGGTCCAATTGACTGAATCATTCCATAATGCCTAAGTAAACTGTTATTCTTCACTGATCCCATGGTCTGATTTTATCCTCTCTTAAAGAAAGACCTTTAGATTCACGAAATTTAATAATAGCTCTATTCTTTTTAAAATTTCATTCATTCATTTACGTCATTTATTCATTTTCTTACAGGTATTCATTTATTTATCCATCAATCAATTCATTCATACATGCATTCAACCTTCCATTCATTCATCCATTAATTAATTAATTAACGTTATTTTACTTACCCTCTTCGCAAACATATCCGTGAGTTTCATTACATTTTCGGTCAATGAAAAGTGGCTCTAAGTTACTGCTTCTGAAGATGTTGAGACAGTCGTGCTCAAGACGAGAATTCACCCGCACCCACTGAGGGAAGGAGCCTGGGCCTGAATCTTTTGGTATATCTTGGCCTGTGTGATCCCATTCCCAATTTTCATGGCTCAAACGGCCTCCTATCCACAAATCATGGAAATCTGCACACAAGAATTACAAATGTAATAAATCAGAAACCATAATTAAGATAGTAAAAGACAATACAAATTATTTATTTTGTTAACTTAAGTGAAGAAAAAGTAAGAAGGGAAAAGGAAAAAAAAATAAAAGAATAGAAGAGAAATGGAGAAAAAAGGGAAGAAGGAGAAAGACAAAACAAATTGTAGGAAATTTGATGAACATGATGTGTGGGTCTGATAAGCTCTTTTGCAATGATTGAATAGGTATGTCCATCACATTGCTTTTTAACATATTTCAAATTCAAAATTCAAATTTATTTACAATTTACATTTGAAATGAATACATATGTATGGATACCCAAAATGAGCATATGCTCGTGCTCGGGTACAGTCCAGTAGTCTACATAAATTTTACAGGGATCAAATAATAATGCTGATGATAGAAATAATAGTAACAATAATAATAATAATAATAATAATAATAATAATAATAATAATAATAATAATAATAATAGCATAATCGTGACAGAAATGATACAAAGATTGTAATACAAAATAATTCATTAATAATAATAATAATAATAATAATAATAATAATAATAATAATAGTGATAAAACAAAAATATTTACAATAATAAAATAAATACTAAGACGGATATTTGGTGTTCATAATCTTATTAATTCTGTTATTACAATTACTGTTGACTATACTCGTATGCCACATTATTCCTATTTCTTTTGTAGCTTGAAGGTGTCAGTATCGTCATAGCGCACAATCAGCACATCCAATATAACTTTTAATGACCTGACTGACAATCGCACCGTGTGCTAACTTCTGCAGGAAGATAATATACATATATCTGAATCATGTAATTTTATTTTATCATTCAGCAACATTCATTTTATGTGTCCGTGTTCATATATAATCTGGTTTTAAATATTTTAATATGTAATCAACATGTATCTTAGCCATAATGTTTCTACACAAAGTATTCATATTCTTGTATTGTTACGTGTTCTGAAGATGGCATTTTATGTAAATGTAATAATATTTTGCTAATTATAGATTGTGATTTTGATAAGCAATTTGACGGACATACCTATTCAATTACTGTAAATTCTAGGAGGTATAACTTAACTGATTTCAACAAAAATAGTGTTCCAATCTGGAATTCCAGAGGAAGTTCGAATACATTTCATGGTAACGTCGATTATTAATGATTACAAGAGTTAAAACTCTATTCTTAAACTTCTAGTGGTTGACAGGTAGTGGCTCAGAAAAAGGTCGTGTTTACTGTTAAAAAATTCCATACCTCTAGCCAGTGCTGTAACTATGGCTCATTGCCAGCGTATTGATCTTCTATTCAGGTAGCCTGAATTCTATCCCTAGCCAGGTCGTGTTGAATTTTGTGGAGAACAAAACAGACATCGCAGAGGGCTGTTTTCGGGGTACTTCCGTTTTCCTCTATCATTTCACCAACAATCTTCACCTCCCCTCATTACATCATCTATCATGTGCAATAATAAAATTAGGCTAGGGTGAACGGTGGTCTTGGGAGTAGCACAGGTTTCCGATGCTGATATAGAAAAGGCTTGAGACTTTGGGCCCCTAGTGCCTATCATAATACTCGTCTGCTGATGGGACCTGATTTTATCAAAGGCTGAGGCAGGATGGTCCACCTGTCAGCGTCGGATTCACGAATACCATCCACGCTACCCATCGGACTTGGACAATTAATACATATGTAGAATGCACAAAGGGTCCACAAGGCATGTCTAAGTGTAAGAACGTGTCATGGATCCAGTCTTCGAAAAGTCAACTCAACCATGATCCAGTGACTGACTGCAAATAAAAGCAAGGGACAGGATGTCCAACGCTACTGTTTACAAGTGTATGTATTCCTCTTCCCCTTACCCACCCATCAGTAACTAGAAAAATTTGTGAAAATCTTCATTGTTATATGTACAGAAGCTAGTGTGTTAATGGCTGTTCTGTATTCACAACATGTCAGAAGCGTGAAGCATACACAATTTTAACGTTATCAAAGAAAAGAAAATTTAAGTGTTTTCTTCTACTGGTAGCGTAATTTTTGTGCCATATGGATGAAACATTGCAGCAGTTAAGGTAAAATACACTGCATATTCATTACTCATTAGTCATTCCTATAAACGAGTGTACAATCTTTATTGGTGTTGGTGTTGGTGGTAATGGTAATGATAATAATAATAATAATAATAATAATAATAATAATAATAATAATAATAATAATAACAACAACAACAACAATTTGCTGGTTAATTCGAAGTTTGGATATTTTGAACTTTTTTTCAGTTTTTCAAATTCCTCTTACAGTTCGAGTTAAAGAGAGTTTACTGTACTGAAAAAAATACGATTCTGATCAGATAATGTACGGCGTCCTCTGTATCTGGATTAATCTTGCTCAGGATAGGGACTGATGGCAGGCTTATGTAAGGGTGACAATGAACCTCCGGGTTCCTTAAAAGAAGTAAGTAAGTAAGTAAGTAGGTAGGTAGATAAGTAAGTAAGTAGATAGGTTAGGAAGACTTTGCTACTGGAATTTTAGTTGCAATCACATACTTTATTATACTTATAAATAAATCCATAAAGTCTCATTCCACCCCTGACATATCTTTTCAGAAATAAGAAGCTATGATCATGCTTCATGCAATTAATGAAACATAGGTCCATACAAACAGGTAAAAATAACGTTGGACAAAGTGAATAATTGACGAATTTGCCAACACTACCTTTTTCAGCTACCTATAGGAGCCTACATAAGAATATTAAATTTATGCTGTCCCACCCAATAACTAATAACGCCAGTGTACATGATCAGATTCGATTAGGAGGCAAAACATATTCATGTTCTTAAGTTGAGAACATTTCCTGTACGAACCTCTGCCAGCTTTGATAATGAAGAGGGCTTCCTCGCTGCTCTCAACTTGAGCCAGATAACTTCCTTCACGTTCACAAATTTCTGAAGCTTTATTCCAAGTAACTTTCTCAGTAGAAAACAAATAAGTACGTCCATTATATTGGAACTTCTCTTGATGATGTTTAGATGAGCCATCCACTGAGAATAAGAGAAATAATACATTAGATGAAAAGTGGAGACAATTCATTACTATTATATGTCCGTAAAATTTTCAAATGGAAATTTTTTCTTTGAGGGAGACAAGATATTCATCGACATTGATCAGATAAATACTTAGCAGTCTATTTAAAATTTAGCATAATTTTCAGCAGAGGTATATTAGAAGGTGAATATGAAGTTCCCAATATTACAGTAATATAATTTAAAATGTATGTTAATGTTATTTTGCATTAAACTTTTATTATGGTACAATAAATTACCGGTACTGGTACCAAGCTTTTTAACGACAGATTATAGTAATGTCGAGGATCCATAAAATAGGATACTGTACTGTACCAGATTAAAAACAAAACACGATTTTTGATTAGTTTCTAAACATTAATAGGCTATAGGTATGTAATATGAGCACCAAACCTAACCCCATCGAAATCATTATAAGAACACACTGGTTGGGTTGTTACAGGGATGCCACTTTCAAATGAAGAAATAAAGAGCAATTTCATTCTCAAGATCATTGAAGGACAAAACAAGCTTCCCTTTCCACAATTCGTATTCTTTCAACTTCGAACCAAAAAGCAGTGTTGGCTCAAGTCTTATAACTTTCAATCACATTTCGTACAGTTTACAAAGGATGAAAGGCAAGGCCAAAATCTCTTGTATCTGGTAACTTACACAGCTTTGATCTACGTCCAAATGTGCTTCTCTCAATCCTTCATTTGTAACGTTTCTTCAAATGGATTGGGTAAAATGGAAGAGACAGCCCATTGTAACTTTTACAAAAGATGCTCAACAAACTCATTGCCAGGTGAAATCCTGAGTGATAACTTATTGAAAATGTTGAGTTTAATGCGTGGTTATCTGTAGTGGTGTAATGAATAATATGAAGACATAATGAAGTATACCAATATATTGCTTTAGTTCGTCGAACCGTACGGCAATAAACAAGGCATAATGTCTTACGGTACTAAACTAAATTGTAAGAACTGATTTGGGGCTGCTTTGAAAGTTTCATCACTGAAAAGAGTTTGCTCCTGGAAAAAAGGTCTGCATTCTTTGATGTCGAAAATATCAAAATTATATTATCTTCATATAATCCAATCATAAATAAGAATTTTTCTCACCCTGAAGTTTTAATGTACTCGTAATTATCGTAATCTGTGATTACTGCACCTAAACTTGCTAGCATTAGAAGACGAACCTGATTTTTGGTAACATATCACGAGAGTAATTGCATTTCTTTATAGTGATTCCAAAATCTCTTTGTTATTTACTTGTACTAAGTACTAATTCGTTTCTTGCGACAACAGTAGTGGCTCTGTTATTTGCTTTAGCATGTCTTATTTTGTTTAAGAATTTTCGGACATGTACTATACTTACACGATGTTGGGTCCATCTTTGGTTGTGCATATATAATTTAAATACACGTTCATTGCACACATCACATTACAGAACAGTGCATTCTGCAGACGTGTTAACTGTAGTGATACAAATTACCTATGTATAAAAGCACTCACTTATTTTTTATGTTAAAATTATTGAGCAATAGGTTCTTTTAAAATGTCCACAGATATCAAGCAATTCTGAAAGTGATTTACATTACCATGACAACTTAAATAATTCACTATTATTAGTAGGAAACATCATTATTAACATTTTTGTAAATAAAATTAAAATCATTACCTTGGAAACTTAATTTATTACTAAAGAACCTTTCGTTACTCTCAACGACTGGACTTTTTTGTTTTGAATATTCCTACATTTTGGACTATTTATTTCCGGATCAATACACGGACTTTTTGTACTCGGATCTCTTTAATGGGACCAAGATTTTGCAGGACAAAGAAAAAAGCATTGCCACTTTTAATTTCCTTAATTTTCAAAGCTATTTTCGGTATAATTTCAATCATTACAAGTAAAATGATGAAATTATACCGAAAGTAGCTTTGAAAATGAAAGGAATTAAGTGACAATGCTTCTTTCTTCGTCCTGCAAAATCTTTTTAAAAACACATAGTGGCCTTTGGAGGTGTAGCGACAATATATTTATAGGTGTAGGCAATGATGTCACGTAAGTTATGATAAGCCTAAAGTTGATATGGGATGGAGATATTTAAAATAATTATAAAATTTACAAATTGAGAATTCTGACATATAATTACACTAGAAAATAAATACCAGATTTATAAATGAATTGATTAAAAAATGCTTTTGCATAAAAAAGGAACTTATTCACATAGTACAGTTAATCCTATAAAAAGATATTACGTCATAATTTAAAAGAAGAGAAAATCAAATAAGGTTTTATAAGATTGATGGGTACCTTACTGATATAAAGAAAACTGAGTGAAATATATATTAGTATCTGCTTTTCTGATAGGTACCAGTATGTTTTAAAATTAAATAGTGCCACTTGTACTTTATATGAACAGTAAAATGCAATGATTCTTTCACATACCTTCCTCACAGATGAAGACATGTTTTTCTGAACACTTTCGATCCACAAAATGAGGAGCACTGTTAGAGTCTCTGAAGATGTTGAGGCAGTTATGATCAGGTCTCGTTGGGTAGTGAATCCAAGGTGGGAAAACTCTTTCTGCTTTGGATGCAATATGCTGTCCTGTGTGTCTCCATTCCCACATATTCTTATTACACCATCCGTCAACCCAAACATCATGGATATCTAGAAAAAAATATAAATATCTTATAAAAAAATAAGTGGAATGACATGGTAGACCTTGGCTATCTTTGCAGATTGTTTTGTCTCCTCTTTGGGGAGGCACCCCTTTAAATTAATGATAAATGAATCAAGTACTTACTTTTACTGACACTGACAATAAACTGGGCTTCTTCAAGGCTTTCAATGATCGTCAAGTAACTACCATTCTTGTTGCAGATTCTTGACGCTTCTTCCCAAGTTACCATCTTGCTGTTGAAGACATAGTAGTGACCTCGATATTCGAACACTTCAACTGCACTTTCTGGTTCATTTGCTGAATGGAAACATAATCAACAAATTTATGTTGAATACATTTAAAAAGATATCCATTCATAGTGACATAATGAGTCTTCAATGTAAAACTCATACGAAAATAAATATGGATAAAATAATTCATGAAACAGAAATTGCTCCACAAGTAACTTAACACATGACAATATACTTTACGATGTTCAGTAAAATGACTATAACCAATTAAGACTTTTAATATATAACATAATCTATCATAATATGAATTGCAAATTCTAATTGAGGTGTTCATCTAAACACCTCGGAGACACACAAGAAGTAGGGAAGCACAGGTGCCTTGCTTGCTTGATCTCGACATTAAAACGGGTTTGGGATGGTAAGCATTGCATTCGGCTTGTATTTTACGTGATATAAATTTTAGAGGAGGTTGGGTGGACCTCAGAGTCTGTCTGGAAATAATAATAATAATAATAATAATAATAATAATAATAATAATAATAATAATAATAATAATAATAATAATAACAACAACAACAACAATAATAATAATAACAATAACAAACACCTGCATAGAACTGGAATATATCAGTCCCCTAACTGCCCATTGTGCAACTCAAACCAAGAAATGGATTCGGAACACCTCAAAATCTGTGCTTCAGTGGCTGGTCATGATAATATCTTTGAAAAATATTGGAGTGCAAGAGGTCAAATGACTTTATTGTCAAACGCCTGGCATTAAAAAACAACAACATAATAATAATAATAATAATAATAATAATAATAATAATAATAGTAATAATAACAGTAATAGTAGTAGTAGTAGTAATAATAATAGTAGTAGTAGTAGTAGTAGTAGTAGTAATAATAATAATAATAATAATAATAATAATAATAATAATTTATTATTTATTTATTAAAAATATTAACGTGCAAAACAATAGCGCAAGGCCAATTACAGTTTAGCACAAGATACAAAACAAAACAAAACAGAAGAAATGATGATGAGAATGAATGATAGAAATGGCAGTGAGATGGAATACAAACAATATAATAGTCATCAATAATATATTAATAATAATAACAATAATAATAATAATAATAATAATAATAATAATAATAATAATAATAATAATAATAATAGTATTTATTTGTCAGAAACCAGTGTACAAGGCCTGGATATGACATAGTCAGGTTCGATAATATACACACGCACACATACTCTCACACATGCACAAACAAACTTAGCACAAATAAATATAGACAAGTAAACAAATAATTATTAGCAAATTATGACGAGAGGAAAATATTTGCTATCATCTGGGCTTAAATGTGAGTTCTTCTTTTCCATGCCCTGTTGCTTCACTGACTGAGACAACAGTGCTTCAAATGCTATTTTTCTTGGTTCAATATTTTAGTAAAAAGTATATATTATTATGATAATTGAGAAAGAGAGAAAGAGGGAGAAAGGGGAAACGGAGAGAGAAGAGAGCGTGAGGAAATATGAGGGAGTGGGGAGAAAGGGGAAAGGGCAGAGAAAGAGAGACGTAGGAAAAAGAGGAGGAAAGAAAGGGAGAAATGAGAAGAGGAGAAAAGAGCAGAAGAGAGATATAGCTAGTCTATTTAGGGAAAGGGATGGAGAAGAAAAGGGAGGATGAGGAAGAGTAAAACTAGATTGAATATCATTTGTAACTTCATAATTTTCAGTTTTACCATTAAATACTATATACAAAAGTAGTAGGAGATAAATCAAGTAATATTATGGACCTTTTCAGAGAAAAAATATTCAGATATATAGAGTGTGAAAATTTTTTTCAGTGACACCTATATTAATTTTCATACGTTTGCAATCTACATCAAACTGAAGTATGAAAACAAACATTTTATTCTGGTATCACTGAATATTCTTTTAAATATTAATTAAATTTCTTTCAACAGTCCTAAAATCGTATACAAAATACGTAGGTTATTCATATAGAGTTGGCCATGAAACTAAACAAAACATTAATAAATAATATGAATAGAAAAATCACAACGAAAACGTTGCCAGATGCAGCTCTAAAATATGGAGAGGGAATGGATTGAAGGGTCCAATCTATTGTGCCTATGATGATGAGAAATCACTAAAACAAATCAACAATGAAGTTGGAGAGGTGTGCCATCATGTAAAAGCCACTTAACCCTCCTGATAACCAGGTTTACAACTTCAAGAAGAACTGGAAGGCCTTTTGAAGGAACTAGAGATAAACTGCTCCTGCCACTTGCTGAGGAATAATTCATGGACCAAGCAGGAATCACTTATGATGCATTGCCCATATATTAACAGAAAATATACGTCTAAGTCAAAAGGGTCGCGTGACAGTTAATGTGTTCCAAACCTTCCTTCATTAAAGTATGTAACTCATCATATTTCGTCCATATAACTTACTTTAAATACTGTATAACGATAAATATTGCTTGAGAAAAAGTTTCTTTTATTCAAGACGTTTACTGTCAACAGAACTTCAAAATTAACGGACCAATAAGTTCATTTAAATACGATTAACATGACGCAGCTCACAGAAGGCTGAACAAAAACTTGCGAAATTGTGTCTATACTAGCTCCATGAAAGAAAGAACGTGACATGAATGCACAACTCAAATATCACTGCATGAGCTATCACCACGTGAGCAGTAGGTATTCGTAAATGGTTTTCAATGATCTTGTTCACACAAATAATTAACAGTGAGGGTGAGACACTGCAGACTTTCTTAATGTTAACAAGAAAAGCGAGGATATTAATCTAGTTAAGAATTATTATATATAAGCTTGTGATTACAATTATCACTCACTATCCTCGCAGATAAAGCCGAATCTATGACCGCACCGTCTGTCAACCAGCATGGGCTTGTTGAAGCTGTCTCGATATAAACTGGCACACTCGTGAAGAGGACGAGATTCAGCATTCACAAAAGGTGGCACAGCACTCGAATTGGGGGGCAGCCCTTGCTCTGTGTGCGACCACATCCACGATCCATCATATCTGCGTACTGCTCCAATCCATGGTTCAGAAAGATCTACAGAAAAAACACCACAATTGCAATAATTATTTATTTAATGTACTTCGGAACTATTATTTTATTTATTCAGTCTGGCCCAAGTCAGGCTTGCCATTTGGCACAGAATAATTCACAAATTTTGAATTCATATAAAAGTATGAGACAGAATAATTTACTATTCAGAAACGGTGAGATGATGACATGAGGATAATGGATAAATGGTGAAACGTGAATGACAGAGGAAACTTAAAAACATGGAGACAACCTTGTTCATAGTTTTTTTTTTAAATTGCAATGACATACTTGTAATACTTTGACGTTCATTCTTTTCACATTACCACATAATTGCAACATTAACCCATTATAATAGTATTGGACAATTTTTAACCACTATTCTATTTTTACAACATAATTGTTAACAGGTGATCATAGTGTTCTTCACTTATATTTGTGTAAATTACACTTACCATTTCCCTTGTTCTTCCTTGTTTTTCCTTGTTATTCCACAAAGCATTTTTCTACTCACGTTCATATACCAATCCACAATTATAATATTTATCTCTGACCCCATACACACATTGATTTTTTGCAAACTTTTCCTGTATACTCTGTGCAAATATGCATATTTAATTGTGCTTCCCATTTCCAAACAAATATCTACTTACGAGTTTTTACACATCCATCACTGCAACAATATAGTTTTACGACTCCATATAATAATAGCCTGCTCGTAAATCTATTATCTGTCATGGACAATTACAGTATGCTATTAAATATGCATATTTCTTATAAAATGTAATTTTGTTATTTAATCATGTTCTTACCTTAGTTAGATTCTTTAGGTTTTAAAATTTTTTTTTAAAGTTTGTATAATTGGTTGCATTTCCGTATTATGTAATATTGATTTTTGTACACTATGCACAGATATCTACACAAATATCTGAAGATGCCCACACAGGGCGAAAACGTTCACAATATAATTGAAATGTGTTAACAAAAAATAATTTTTGGTTGACATTACACTAAATAAGTCAGAGACGGAAATATTGAAACCATATTGTTCTTTCATTATTTTTTTATCATAAATATTGCAAGATTTGCTCATGATTGAATCCCTGTCCCTTTCACAAGAAGCTTTCAGCTAACCCACTGAAATACAGCTGGACTTAACTTAAAACTAAAGAGTGATCAGATGAGGTGTGGACAGGTATGACGAGGTTTTCACTGTGTTCTGCTGACACACTCGTGGCAGGGAATGATGAGCTGGCAGAGATGATGATGCAAGCATGGACGTGTTCGTCCTGGCTTGTGTCAAGGTTAGTGAATAAGTCTCTAAATGGCGTGTGATATGGTATAATAATAAATCAGATGTTTCCTACTGAACAACGTGTATGTATTTATGATTCTTATGTGTTAAGCCAGTTTGGTAGCCGAGTACAAAGGTGGTTTGAAACACGATTCCCGGGCGTAAAAATTCCGTCACGTACAACAATTCATAATCTTTATACAGTAATAAATTTCAGGCAATGGAAAGTGTTCAGCCTAAGAAACAAAACAGACAGCTAGGGTTCACACAGAAGAAACATTAGATGACACTGATGATCGATTAGATTGCGATTTTTTTCTCTGGGGTACCTTAAAAATGCTATATACAAGACAAACCCACATAACCTGGAAGAACTGAAACGTAATATCCATCACGAAATTAACAGCATTAATCGACCAGAACTACAGCACGTTACAGAACTTTCATAATGAGGTGCCAAAATTGTGTGAACAATTGAGAAGGCCAGTTTCAGCATCTCCATCAATAAAGTTGGTAAGTAAGACACTTTTTCAAATAGTTACGGAAAATTGTATGGTTGTATCACTGCGACTCTATATTGTCTGTTCTTCGCCACAGGTGCGTCAGAAGCACACAGTGAAAACCCCATCGCTCCTGTCCACACCTCATCTGATCTCTCTGTATATGGCAGCTTATGAAAACAATGCAAAACAAGTGCTACTGGAGGAGGATTTAGAAACATATCTATGTACATACACCCATATGAACATACATTGTAATACAAACATGTATCTATTATGCAATTTCAGTACTATGTATAGTGTCTTGATTTCTTCTTCTTCTTCTTTTTTTTTTTTACTTTTTGTATAAATAAAATACACAACAAAGAAGGTGATATTTTCCCCCCAGTGCCCCTCTCACCCTTGCTGGCACTTGCCAGGAACGATGCTTCTTCGACACTGTCAATGATGGCAATATATCCACCCAGGAGACTGCAAAGACTGCTTGCTTCAGGCCAACTGACTCGATCTTGGAATAGTTCGTAGCGACGGTTTTGGAAATATTTCACCTGACGTGAAGATAAAATTGTTTCTGGAACTGCAATTAAAAAAATTATTGATATCCACACTATTATTGCAGGCATTCGTGGTGATATGCAAATGACTAGACAGTATCAGTGCAAACGTGGACAAACTACTAAATAAAAAAGTAAGACGTAACAAATAAAACGTAACTACTTAATACATACAAATTAATTTGAAGCATTTTCTTCATCGTGTTTTATGACTATAGATACAGGACTGGGAGAAACTACTTGAAAAAAGACTTCGTAATGAAGGAGCACATATGAAGGTTTCATAAAAAAATCATGATCACTGTATAAGGAAGACAGTTCAATATGAGCTCATAAAACTTCTCGAAAACTAAGTACCTACGAAATGGAATTATCAGCAAAACAAGAAAGCTAAGTACTTTTAAGTGACATTAGATAGTACGCCTGATATAAATTATCAAGAACAACTGTTCATTTACAGCATGGTTCATTGACTGTAATGCTAAAATATTCGACATTTTCCTGTTTTTCGCCCTTAAAAAGCTCGGGGCAGAAGAAGATATCAGATTATAGACAACATTAAGATATAGAGAGCATATGAGGAGACTACGAGGAAGGTAGAAAATAGGAAAGATTGGAGAATGTTGGGTTTGCAGTGAAATACCTCCCTTGGGCAGAAAACTTTGAATGAATGAATGAATGAATGAATGAATGAATGAATGAATGAATGAATTTAATTCTACAGAAGAAGGCCTAGCTAATTCTCTTTACAAAAGACTGAAAATTTCGGACTCATGTGAAAAACTGCAAAGGAGACTGACAGGAAAGAACACAGACGCTCAATCCAGAATTATAGGGCATTTTCTAGAGTACCGGTATTCTTCAATTCTTATGGGTGCCATTCACTTAATTTAAATTAGTATCATAACGGATATTTGTTCCCTTTTTTCAACAGAATTGTGAAAAATCCTTAAGGGAAGTGAACTTCACGTAACAGTGAAAGCAGTTTCTGAAACAAGATAATGATGTAGGATGGACAGTTTGCAGAAATATGTGTTGCACGTTGGACATGTAATTTTAGATACAATTTTATTTGTCGATGATCAGGTAATTTCAGCAACAACGGAAAAAGAAGTGCAAATAGCAGCAAATGAATTACATAAAATCATGAAGAATTATAATTTGGAAATTTAAACTGAAAAAAGAAGGTCAATGACATTTAAAGGCAAACATCATGTGAGGACGAAGATTGTTATTACAGTAGAACCTCGATTATCCGTCACCCTATTAACCGATTGGTGGATTATCCGACTGTCTCTCTCGCTATTTTTTTTTTGCTGCAGAAAAATACTGAGTACTGTACAATATGTTAACACGCATTTTTTCTAAGGGAGGTTATTACCATTCTTTACCGTTACACAGTATGTAGTAGGAATGCTACCGTTACCGGGAGTAGAAACACTTTTGGGAGGAGGTTTTTTCACAACTTGTAAAATAGTCACTATCAGCTTCGAAAGAAATGACCCCAAGAACCTTCACACAACTGCAAACCTATGCATCATTTAGTCATTCTATGCAAAATGTCCAAAGAAAACGTGTTGAGCTGTTTGGGAAAGGAAAAACTGTGGCTCATAGTGGATCAGAATACAAGATTGGCATTAGAAATATGCGCAATTTAATAGAATAAAACAAAGTAGTACGTATTATTGTATTTCACTGTTTTCATTATTTATAACCAGCATAACATTGTATAATGTGTAGTAAGAAGACACCAATAGTTGCAATATGGTAGAAATTTCAAATTATGAAACCAAGTATTATATGCTTAATTTATGAAAATATTTTATAGTACGGATTACCCGATTTTTTCGATTAACCGTTCAGTCCACCCCTTCATTACCACGGATAATTGAGGTTCTACTGTAATAACAGTATCACAGAACAAGTGAAAAATGTCTATTATCTAAGTTGCAATATTTCATACCACTCTGAAGATGATATAAATGAAAATTTGAATAGATTCCAGATGATGCATGCAACGATAAGTAGAAACTTAAAGTATAAAACTCAAAGAGAGACTGAAATTAAGTTTTATAAGTTCATGGTTGAGGAGGAAAGGAACTAGACACACAACTCATTATCTCCTGGCTTAGTTGCCTCATGAGTAATGCCTTAATGAGTAATACGAACCTGTGTTCGTACAGTTGACTGGACAACAAGATCATAACAATTTCGAGCTTAACACATAGATGTGAAAAATGGGTGATGAATAGAACTGATAAAAAAAGGATTGATTCTAGAGATGAGATATCTGGCAGCCTATAGAAGAACAGATCAGATAAGAAACACACAAATAAAGAAAGAACTAAATATATTTAATTTAACAGAAAAAATAGAAAACCAAAAACGAGACTGGTTTGAACATATAAACAGAATGCATGACGACAGAATTCCAGAAGGCTATTGTATTTCAGACCTACTAGAACGAGAGATTAGAAGACTGGGAAGAAGATGGGAAGACGACTTTATAAATACATACATATATTATATCATCTAATGACAGAACAGTCAAGTGGACTATATCTTGTGGCTGATGATGATGATGACGACCACGACGACGACGACGACGATGACGACGACGACGACGACGATGATGATGACTAGTTTCAATTCAAGAAGAATTAAATGACCCGAAAGCCACTCTGAATCAAAATCTCTGAAAGAATATATTCACTTTCTTTAGATTTCAAAATTTCTTTGGTAATATAGTATGACACTGTTCGACACAAACTTTGCTAGTAAAAATATGCAAGGAATGAGCCTGCTATCACTTCTCTAACGAAGAAACATTAACTTTTCCTGAAAGATTACAGCCATTCTGATGACAGAGCTGCTGTTAACACAGCCACAGAAACAGCAGAAATGCATAGCATTGATTCTGAATTTTCGGGGGGGGGGGAAAGAGAGAGAGAGAGAGAGAGAGAGAGGAGGCTGATTCGCTATGAAGCCAAAGACGAAGTTCCTACTTAAGGTTGGTTCACAATAAACCGGGAACGGAAACGACAACGAGAACGAGAACGGAAATAATGTTAAAATAAATGTATTTAAATGTAAGCATTCACAATAGTTAATTGTGAATGTTCACATTTAAATACATTTATTTTAACAATATTTCCGTTCTCGTTGTCGTTTCTGTTCCCGATTTATTGTGAACCAGCCTTTACTCAACGTTATCTTATATTCAGCAGAGATTCTCGAAAATTGATATTCACAGTGATGATAGAGGATTTCTCTATGACATGTAGAAATTACTAGATCTCCAAACTATAAAAATCGTTACAAAAAATGCCTTATCCTTAAACATTCTGGCTCTCACTGGGATGCAAACCATTCAGATATAAAACTGCAGTTCGTACGTGCCAATTAGTCTGCTCTCTCTCCGTCACCACAAAGCCAACAGAGTTCACGTCATTATGCAACTTCCAAGTAACCCACAGCCTGTTCACTTTCTGTTTAATAATTAAGGTCCGCTTTAAACTTAAATTTAAAGAATAGGCTATGCACATTATAAAAATGTATGACTTCTTACCATTTTCACATATGTAAGCATGAAGATCTGAACATTTCTTGTCCACGAGAAATGGTTTGTTCTTATTGTCTCTATACACATTCAGACATTCTTGTCCTGGGATCGTTGGGAACCTTAACCACGGTAGTATTTCTTTCTTGGTAACATTGCTATTACTACTGACTTCTATGGCTGGTGTCAATACTTGGGTACCAGTGTGCTCCCATTCCCACTTTCCTTTAACTAAATGGCCACCAACCCACAAGTCATGGAAATCTACAAAAAATGAACATCCAAATAAAAAACAATTAGAATTTAGTTTCAAATTTAAGCTTATTTGACGAAATACATTAATTAAATATAACTCGAATTCAATTTATTGTCATTTTATGATGATATGATGTCTGATATTTACTGTCTGAATTACATATAAATAAAGTAGTAGTAGTAGTAGTAGTAGTAGTATTTTTTATGGTAAATCAATGTGGAAACATCACATAAATTATATAATCAATAGAGAAGAAGAACGGCTGATTATCAGAGATAATGTCCATAATGGAAATGTTCGCTTTACAACAACGTCCAACAGTTGGTAACGTCATGCAGAAAATATGCAACATTCGTAAATGTCTGTAATGAAAATTGTCCATCTTTTAATATGTCCATATAAGTAAAATGTCCACTGTACTAAAACGCCATACGAGAAAAGCTCTCAGAAAGGGAAGAAACTAAAATGTCCATAAAGAAGGAAATCAGTATAGAACATTTTCTAATGTCAAACGAAAAAATAATCTTCTTGAATATATACACTCTTTTAACACTTATATAATCACTGATGAACTATTAAGTTATTTGAATTAAATAAATAACGACTTCACTGTGTTAACATTTTAAATTACGGTGTTACTCTACCTGACTGACTAGTTTCGATGTTATTTCCATCATCTTCTGAATCCTGACTAGGATTTTCAGGATTCAGAAGATGATGGAAATAACATTGAAACTAGCCAATCAGATACAAAAATATCACAATTTAAAATGTTAACACAGTGAAGTCGTTATTTATTTAATTTAAATAACTTAATAGTTCATCAGTGAAAAAATAATACATATGTTTCAATTGTAAAAGAAGTTAATTTATTGAAACTCAAATACAGGCCTCCTTTCTGAAACTTATAAAGTGTCTGTGCGACAAAGCTTTTCTCTAAGACTGTACATTTCGCTCCATTGAAAAAAATTAGAACTTGATATGTATCATTCAAACTTCACTCGTATATTAAAAAATGTCCTCCAGCCAGTGTTCTGTTGTAAGGTTCAACTGTAACAATGTCTGAAATAGAAGCAGGAACAGGAGGACGATTTTTGTTTTGTTGACAGAAACAGGAACTCGTTTCCTGATTGGACTTAGTAGTTTTCTTACCTGGACTTCCACAATGTTGGGTGGATGTATGTGAACACTGATACCATCTTTCCATCTTTCGTTAGACTTCTTACACTTCATCTGTGTTTTTCAAAACCGTTATTATATGAGAAGGAGTATGAAAGACAAGGATGGACGACTCTGTGCATGCATAGAACAGCATTCCTACAACTCTATCGCATTTTTAGAAACATCAGTTGTTAAAATTAAAAAAAAAAATACAAATTACAGAATTTTATATTATTTAAAATAAAATAAAAATAAAGCAAGAAACTCTAAGAATAATTTAAATAATTTATAAAGGCCACTTTCCTCTTATAAATACAGTTCATGTCCTCTTCTGAAACCGTTAAGTGTGCGCACTTGAACTGATATTTTTGTTGCGAGTTGTAGTGAAACATCCTCCCATCACTCTAATGCCTTTGGAGCGCACAAATAAAATGTCGTCAGAACTCTACTCGAATATTATCTAAGTCAGCAATTCTCATGCATCTTGAATTGCAATTTTTTCTGTCGAAATATCGCCAGTATTTCTTTTTTCCTGTATGGCTGTTAGAAAGAGAATGATACAGGTTTTCCCGGAACAAAAGCATTGGCTTCCCTTTATGAGTAAACAAAACCTTAACTATTTTCACGAATGATTTAATCTGACGGACGTTTTCATAGCAACGTTTTCATTTGTTGTACCATTCAATATTCGTTTTCATAGCAATGTTTTTATTTGTTGTCCCATGTACTGAATATTTTCGTATACAGAACTATTCAATATTCTGGACTTTTTTAATACTATATATACAGGACAATCTAGTTTTTGGTCCATTTCCTTTTTGTCGTAGGACAACATTTCAATGGGTTTTAAGAAGTAGGCGACTATTGAAGGGTTAAGACTAAAGTAACGACGTTTCAGTTAGAGTACTACTATACAATAATTATGCTACACTACACTGACTTGGTTACCTGTATCTGCAAATTAATTTTTCTTAAATATATTATGTTTAACATTTTCACTAGACTATGCCTACATTTATTTTTAAAATGACATCTTTTTTATTATTATATTTTACCGTTTGTAAGACTGATTACTAAACAAGTTTATAAACTGAAGGTTTTTTTTATTTCACTTACCCAAGAAGTATTTCCATTTCAATAACAAATAAAGTTCCCAGACATTATAAAAGAATTTCCTTAGCTTTTCTTAGTACTGTATTTAAATTATAGAATTTCAACATTCATTAAAATATTGGAGAGAGGGAAGGGCCCTGACAAAATAATGTTTGTGAGTGAGCCCACAATTCTTAAGGGCGACCCTGCTCAGTGAACAATAAGAAACTAAATATAAATGTTTAGACAGAATACACTAATCACATACCTCGTGAGCCATCAACAATAAACTTGAGTTCTTTGCTATCAGATATGATAGCAAGGTAACCTCTCATAGCTCTGCAGCTCTCCAGTGCCACATGCCACTTGACTCGCTTTGCTACAAAAACGTAGCGATGTCCACTGAATTTACTGACAACTTTCACGTCTTCTTTCAATCCCACTGCAAAACATCACATTTATATTAGAAGTTTGGTTTAGCCGTAATGAATACCCATACGTTTGTTACTGAAGGAACATGAGATACAGTATTGTTTACAAAACCATCCTATTTTGCTTAAAAGCCAGTCTGATTCACTTACAGCTCAGGTTCCTTTCCTATTAGTTTTATATATTCAGATATCGTGAAATATTTAACAATTCTAATTTGATACATATTTAATAATTATATGATTATAACTTTCAAACAGGATTCGAATTATTGATGGTGCTCAGTTGTGAAAATCTTCTGTATCTTTCTCAACGAAAGTTTTTAGCCTACAACCATATTATATCCTAATCAGCAAAAATAAATGTTCTTTCTTGTCATCTTGGTTAAAAAAACTGAAATTGCATAGCTTGGTATCAAGCAAATGTTGATATTTTACACAATTAAAATCTGAAACGTTACTAAGCTGTAATCCTTTTCAACAACATTAAAACCATGTATACAATCTACATAAATAAATAAAATCTTACTTCGATGACATTGCATAATATTTTTACTTTTGCTTTAACCTATTGAATCTCATCAATGCAACTAATGGAAAATATATCTTTCTAAACTGCTTTAAGTCAATTAATTATAAAATATATTATAGACATTAGTGATTATTGATGAATGAAGATAAAAGGAGCAGATTGTTTCCATTAAAAATAAAGTAGGAATTAATCTAACCTCAAAAAATAAATAAAAAGAAAACATTCTTAACCTACCAAAAGTGTGTTGTTTTTATTGATATATAAAATATTTCGTTTGGTGCTAGTCTTTTCTGAGCATGAAGGTATATTACTGCGTTGTGAATACTAATTTCTTTTTCAAATTATTCCTCTTGTCTTTCATACAGTTCGAAATATATTGCTGTCAAATTGGTTTCACATCTGCCCTGCTAATAGGAGAATAGTAGCTGCAGCAGTTCTTTGATGCAATGGTATTTTCACACTTTGAGAAGAACAACTGGACAGAGTTATACAATAATAGACCAACTGATAATTTGAAAAAAAAAAATTAGATATTTGCACAAATCTGTTGATTGCAGGCTAATCTAACTCGGAAAAAATCAAGAATGCGATATCTGAATTTTGCTGCTATTTATAAGCAAAAATTCGTTTATTGCATAAAATTTATTCATTTATTTTGTTTTGAAATATTAATTCAACTGCTGGTCTCTTACCAAAAATCAGTTAGCCTTTTTTGGTATTATTTGTGCTATTTTTGTAATAGTATGAATTTATTTATTTATTTAAATTTAAATATACAGAATAAAGAATATAATTACAAAACAAACAAGAGAAATAGAAATAAAATAATACAAGCAATATAAAAAGAAGATATAGTAGTATTAACAAAATTTGAGACCGAATGAGCAGCGCTCGTGCTCGGTTGCAGTTCAGACATAATATTAAAATAAAAAATAATAAGAATAATAATAAAAATAAATAAGTAAAATAAAATAGGAACTAAAATATAATTACAACGGCAATGGAATTATATAATATAATATTAACACTAGAGAAGAATAATATCGCACGTGAAAAGTAGGACTAATATATATTTCAAAATTATAGAATACAAATATAATATAGGTTGATTAATTCATACACATAGGCTATAAATTTATTTGTTGTAATACTTCTTGCATAAAATGTTTTATAAAAAAAAAAGATTTATTTCAATGGCTAATATCTCGAAACAGGTTTTTGGTGCTCGATCTCTTATTGCGTAACTCCATCCAACAATATTTGTGAAATTTTCACAAATATTTAAGAAAGCTTACTACGATATTTAAATTACTTCCAACTAACTTGCCACTTCTTTCTCTACTTCTTAAACAGCTAAGTCTAATCAACTGCCGTGAATAATTGAATGTAAGTATATATTCTGAAGCTCTAAAATATCTGTGTAAAAATATTTCTGTATGAGCTATTTTTTATTAGTGGCGGGTACACAACTCTTCGTCATTCAACCATATGACACCAATTATTGTATTTAATTTAACAGTGATTTTAACTGTAGTTTTTGTACAATATCAGTGATATGATTGAATAAGTTGAAAATGATCTATTTTGAAGCGTTATTTCAGTATTTGTCAGGAAGGACTACTACAGATCAGTTCGTAATTTTCGAATAAATTAACTTGAGATCTCTGAACACGTTACGAGATAAAAACAGATATCTAACCTTACAATTATTATTTTTTTTACCATTCTCTAGTTCTCTAGTTAATGCACTTTACCTTCCTCGCAGACAAAACCATGCATTTCATTGCATTTGCGATCCACAAATTTTGGTTCTGAATTAGTTGAATACAAATTCAAGCATTCATGTCCCGGCCTAGTTGAGCTATTGATCCATGGAGGATACGAAGTAATGTTGTCAACTGCTGGAGCAATGCGTTCTTCATTATTTTGCCAAGTCCAGTGATCCTCATAATGATGTCCACCAATCCACAGATCATGAAACTCTGCCAAAGAATGAAAATACACAATAAAAGTGAACTTAAAATATGTTCATACATTAAACATTAAATTTTTCTACTGTTCATACAGATTGAAATTACAAAATACACTCTTGCATTTCCTGTACTACAGAGGAAAATAGTTTCTTCTATTCACATGCGTGTTTTTGCGAAACTTAGGTGCACTACGGCGATTGTTGTTTGTTGTTTAGTCACCTGCCCGAAGACAGGTTTGGATTTCATAAGTGATACCTGGATTGGAAGAACCTAAGTTCAAGCCCAAACAGAGACGAGATTTTTCATTTGGTCCTAACTTTCAGAATGGCCCAAGGTCCATCCAGTAAGTTATGCTATAAAATTGAGTACCGGTCTTCCTCGGGTACAAAAGACAATCTAAGCTTGGTGATAATTTCATAACTTCCTTCTAGTGCCAAGGTCAAGAAAGGACAGAAGCTCTACCTCTCTGTTTTCTGTGTGCCTCAATGATATATACCCAGGCACTATTAACGTCAGGCATGAATTGTAATATTATACGTTTTGACCTTGTGGTAATGTGGTAATGTTATCCTACAATACCTAGTAGGGTTCAGAACCATAGTGGGCCAAGCGCCATTTATTAAAAAAGGAGAAAGCAAGGGTTAAAGTTAAGTGAATACCATAGTTTAATGAAGATTGACATATCATTTAGTTTTAATGTGTACACTTTATATTACTTGCTATACAGGTTTAAAAAATACGGGGCATAATTTCAGGTATGTATTTCCCACATGTAGACAATCAAAATAGTTCATTACAACATGTGTCTGGAAATGCTTTATTTCCGAGTTATGGCCTTCACAACATTGAAATTCACCGGAACGTTTTTCTTTCCGCAGGTCGTTGCCATCAAAGGAGACATTAAGTGGGCACTCTGACAGTTCATTCCGAGGCGAAGGTTACATTCAGTGTTGTGTAGGTGTTAGACTGTGCGACATTTATTCAACTCAAGAGCTGGCAGAGATACACTTCATGTACGGTAAACGGACGGCAATGCTGCGCTGGCTCATCGTTTGTACCAGGAGAGGTACCCACAGTGACAATGTCCAGATCGGAAGACATTTGTATGTCTCCATTACCGTCTATGCAAATATGGAAAATTTAACTCTCCTGGTTTGGGAAGGGGACGACCAAGATCTACAACTCCAGAAGTACAGGAGGAGATTCTGGAGGCTGTGAACATGGCTCCTTCTATCAGCACACGAAGGGTAGTGTTGCAAGTCAATGTTCCTCATACGACTGTCTGGAGACTGTTGAAAGAGTATCAATTGTATCCTTATCATTTGCAACGTGTACAGGCCCTGTCACCAGCAGATTACCCTGCACGAGTTAGGTTCTGTCAGTGGTTCTTGCAGCAGTGTGGTGTAAATCCGAACTTTCCTGCCTTAGTATTATTTACAGATGAAGCACAGTTCACACGAGATGGCATAACAAATTTCCACAATCAGCATGTATGGGCGTATGAAAACCCACGTGCAACTGTTCCATCTCATCCAGGTGCTGTTCTCCCTCAACATGTGGGCCGCTATCATTGGACCCCATGTACTTGTAAACAGACTTACGGGGCAGGCGTACACAAACTTCCTGGAAAACACCATACCTCATGTTTTAGAAGACACTCCACTGATCAATCGTCAACACATTCACTTCTTGCATGATGGCGCTCCTGCACACTTCAGTCGTACAGCTCGCCGGTACTTGGATCGAAGGTTTCCTGATCGATGGATAGGTAGAGGTGGCCCAATTGCTTGGCCTTCACGCTCACCTGATCTGAACCCTCTCGATTTCTACTTGTGGGGCCATTTAAAATCATTGGTTTATTCGTCTCCAGTGCCTGATTTGGAATCCCTTCGGAATTGATTTGTGGCATGTTCTGAGGACATATGCAATACTCCTGGAGTTTGGGATCGTGTTCGCAGGTCAATGAGACATCGATGTGAGGTCTGTATTCAAGCAGGAGGTGGACATTTTGAACATCTTCTGTAATGACAACGACCTGCGGAAAGAAAAACGTTCCAGTGAATTTCAATGTTGTAAAGGCCATAACTCGGAAATGAAGCATTTCCGGACACATGTTGTAATGAACTATTTTGATTGTCTACATGTGGGAAATACATACCTGAAATTATGCCCCGTATTTTTTAAACACCCTGTATATTTCCATTTAATTATGGTAATAACTTCATTTTAACCCTTGTTTTCTATGGTTTTAGTAAATGGCGCTTGGCCCACTATGGTTCTGAACCCTAATCTATTGCAATGTTAATATTTAAAATTGGTAAATTACGTTCGTCTACACCGATTATGTTTCCGGCTTCTTCCAAATCCCCAACATTTGCTAAGTAACCTCCTAGAGAGGAACAAATTTCTAAAGCATCATTCCATGTGGCGAGTTGATCGTGGAGTCTGTATTTTCGACCATTGAAATCTGCTACTTGAGACTTTGGTGTTGGTCCTATTGGTCCTGTAAATAAATTAATTAAATATTAGAATCATGAATATTCAACTTGGCAAACCAAAATTTAACTGACGCAATTAACACAATTCTAGCAGCAGCAGGAGCAATAGTAGTATTTTATTTAGTGATTCTTTCAACTTCGGAAATTATTCAGTGTCGAAATTCAACTTGGGCGTCAAATGGCAGACAGGGACAGGGTTCTTTTATGTGCCACAAGTTTATGCCATGAAAATATCACAAAGAGGAAACTCTTCAAGAAAGCATACAAAATCCGTACAAGAGCCATTGAAGGGATAATAAACTAGATGTGAGAAAAGTATCTGGACAATGCACAATGTAAAATAGAAGATCCATTTGACCTTTTACATAGCCTACGCTAACAACAGCAGCATTAGAATGACAAATATTTTCAAAAAAGGATATAGAAATATGAAAGAGTGAGAATGAGACAGTCCAAAGCCACACTTTTATTAAAAATAATTTTGTGTGTGCGAGTTCATTTCTTTTTACACATGGGGAAGCTACTAGTAAAATATTAAAAAATTGATTCAACAAATAACGTAAGTATGTGCTGAAGAAATTATGATCCTGCACCTAATTAGCATTTGACTCTAAACTTTTAATACACTCTCCTGTGAAATTTTATCTGTATGGCTTCAGACTGTATTATTCTCACCCCTTTATATATTTAATTTTTACTGCATGATCAAACAATAAAACATTAATTTTATAGATTAAGCAGTAAAAATACTGTACTTACTTCCTTCACACATGAAACCATATTCCTCTTTACAAGGTCTGCCAATAAGATAAGACTCTTTGTTACTTTCTCGGTACCAGTTGAGACACATATCCTTTTTAGCTTTGACAGAACTGTTCACAAACTGTGGCTCGTAAGTGTCTGCTGAGGAATCCCCTGATATTATATACTCGTTTGTATAATTCCAAATCCACTTGCCATCTTGCTGCTTGCCACCAATCCAAAGATCGTGGAATTCTTTACAGAAAACAATAAATTCAAAAGACAGAATTTATACAACAAACAGTTACAAACACATCAGGGGCGTATACTGGTTAAAGGGTTTGGGCTACCGCTGACCCTATTATTACACAAAATATATCTAACAATTACTTTAATTTTAATTACTATGGTAAAACTAATAATACAAAATTATTACATTATGTTATATTATAAACTTTTTCTTTTGTAATTTCCTTGGGCTACCGCCGGTAGCCCCGGTAGCCCGCAAAATACGCCCCTGAAACACATACAGTGTGGAGTAATGAAAATATCTTACTTCTAGATACATTATTGAAGAATTCTGCTTCCTCTTTAGTATTCAAGATAGCAAGGTGGCTGCCACTGAGACGACACAGCCATTCTGCTCGACTCCAACTTGTTTTGCGGGTGGACAGTATATACTGTTGATTGTTGAATGTATATGTCTCCACATAAGTGTCGCCATTATCTCCTTCTGCAAGCAACACCATTTTGCTTAAAATGATAATGGAATTACATAGAGTTATAAAGTGTTTCAGCAGGATGTCCCACGTTTTAACTCATTATAATCAAATCGACATAAACCAGTATTTTTTATTTATTTATTTATTTATTTAATACTTTACACTTGAGCTACATTAGGCATTGCAGCCCGAAAAAGCAGAAGCTCGTGCTCGGGCGCAGTTCAGATCAGTTATACAAAATATATCACAAAATTAAGAGAGTTCATTGAGCACAATAACATTAATAAATGGTAAAATACATACAGCATGTAATAATAGAGTCTATATACAAATAGAAAATACAAAAGTACATAATTATTAGAGTATCAATTTTAACTCAATTAGCTTAAACAATTAAATAATTAATCTGATTTGTTTCTTAAATCTATGTGTGTTAAGTGTACTTAGCTCAGGGTAAGCTCTAATTAATGCATTATATATTTTGGGGCCAAAATTCATGCTGTGTTTTAAGCCAGCAGTTATGTGGCATTTGGGAGTATTTAGAAAGAAACTGTAGTTTTGTCTCGAATGGTATTCATGAGGATCAAATTTAATTTTATTGTGATTTTTATGAAAGTAAATCAGCAATGTTTGTTTATAAATTTGTTCTAGATTTGATACATCAAATTCCTGAAAAATTAATTTTGTTGGGTAATCAAAAGGTTTATATAGACAAATTTTGATAATTCTTTTTTGGAGCAAATTTAAAGGATGGAGGGTCGATTTTGCTATTCCTCCCCAATCTAATATACCATAAGTTACTGAATTATTGATCGAAACAGAGCTAAGTACACAGTACGCACAACATAAACAGGTAAATAAGAGCGTAGAATGGAAAATTTGTGGATTGTTTTACGCAATCTGTTACACAGGAAGGAGATATGCTTGTCCCATTTTAAATGTTGGTCAATAATGTAATGCCTAAATATTTAACTTGTGAGGATATACTGTACTCAAAGCGTTATATGAGCAAGTAGGTAGGTTACAATCATGTATTGTTATACTTCTATTATTATTTATTTTTAGTTGTTCAAGGCCATGTGATGTTAATGAAAATGGTATTAATTTTGTTTTAGAAACGTTCAAAGAAAGTAAGTGAGCATTCAGCCATTCTTTAATAATGTTAATGAAGACAGTTTTTTCCTTCTCCTGTAAAATTCACATTTTTTACTTGTGCCACTTTTCCCGAGCACAACAGAACTAATACTCATGCCACTGAACTACTACCAGTACTGCTATTGTTGCAGAATGTAAATTATCCTAACACAAAATGAAAATGCAGTCTTTCAATTGCACACATAATGCTTCTAACATTAGAGTCTAAATGTTTCTGGCATCAAAAAAGTTAAATAATATCAATTTTTGTTTTCCACCTGTGCTTATCTTAATATTTGGATTTATATGAACGTTTTCGACACTCGGTATGTGTCATCTTCAGATATGGGGTCTATGTCATTGTGTGTTGTGAAGACCTAGCTTCTTAATTATGTTGTGGGTTGTTCACTTGTGTGTGACCTTTCATGATTTCTTAATTTAGCTAAAATTACTATAAGCAGTGTGTGGTTGGTTGTTATGATTCTGTTAAATTCTATCTTTTGAAAACCCATATAGGACAATAAAAATTGTTAAAACGATATGACACGTAAATATAAACAAGTAAAATATATACACTATAAAAACACTGTAAAAACACTGTGTACACTATATCACTTTTATCACATATATGGTTGGCTGTGTTGGCCTGTTATATCGTTAAAATTGGGTTGTTTTACTGTTCTTGGTAAAAACTGTCTTTTGACGCACTTTCACTGATTTTCCATAGTACTGTATGTTGGAGTTTTTGATGTTGTTCAAGTTGACTACTGTGAATCGTGGATGCTGTTATTGAGTACTTAGACGTATATAATACAAGCTATTTTCTGTTGAGTCCGCTGTCTAGTATGGCCATGCGTGTCTGCAACAATTTACTTTATATTAATAGATTGAATTAAGACGATTTTGTTTTTTATTAAGTTGGAATCTATTGCGTAAAAATGTTGTATGGAAAATATTTACGATTTTAGCTGATGTTGGAGTGTTCCTATGTGGTGCATGGCTGAGACTAGAATGGCGGGCTCAATTACAATATTTTTTTTTCTTAATGTACGTCATCTGGAGTGGGAAGTGGAGGGGGTATTGGTGGGACCTGTGTGGTTGTTGTGTGTGTTTGTTTCGGCGGGAATAATTTAAACAAGTTAAAAAGTGGTCTTATAGTAATTTTAGCTAAATTAAGAAATCATGATAGGTCATACACAAGTGAACAACCCACAACATAATTAAGAAGCTAGGTCTTCACAACACACAATGACATAGACCCCATATCTGAAGATGACACACACCGAGTGTCGAAAACGTTCATATAAATCCAAATATTAAGATAAGCACAGGTGGAAAACAAAAATTGATATTATAATACAGTGAGCTTATCGGCATCTCCAAAATTAAACTAAAAAAGTTAAAGTTTGCGCAACGCTAATAGTTGTAGTTGACTTAGGTCATAAATATATATCAAAAAGTAAAAAGTTAGTTATTTGGTAGCCATAGATTCTATTACAATAATTAGTACATTATACGGGGTAATTACCATGGAAACAACATATTATGTACGTCTTGGAAGAATACAGTTTGTGAGGTTCTTCATTTACTTACGTTCTTCGCATACAAAATTGTGATTGGAATTACAGAGGGTATCATTTAGATATGCACTGCCAGCTTGTCCTCTTCCAATGACGACACAGTCCATATGGGGTGTCAACTGTGCAGGTAAGTATGGGTACACATCTGTAGCATTGGTAACAGATTCTTTAGTATGTTCCCATATTCGACTGCTATCAGTAATTCGAGCACCAACCCATAAATCCAGGAATTCTGTAATTCATATGTAATTATTAGACTATGAAATTTCATCTAAATTATTTATTATTTTTTTATTGTAAGGAATTTCTACAATACAATTACTTTCTCTACATTCAATTCTAATTTCCGTTTTTCACAATTATCAGTATCTTTGTCGGTCAGACCAAGGTAAGGTTTCATTTTGTATTTTTAAAATATGCACAATGAACATTTTTTCAAGAAAAATACGCGAGATTTTGCTTCAAATGGCTCTGATTATTCTAATGCTAACAATCCTAAAAGAAACAGAAGGAAAAGGAAAGAAAGATGTAACTATGAGCTATTACAATATTTTATATTTCAATGAAAGAAATGTAACATTCCAATCGATATTATATGAAAGCTTTGTTATTTTCTCTGAAGTCACATATTTCTTCAAGCAAGAAATTTCATAAAATAAATTATTTAAATTATTTCATCCAGGTTAAGTCCATCTACATTGGAAGAAAAATAATGAATTCGCTCTTCAAATTTTTCTCTTTCTGGAAAACGTTTTAGCAATAGGCTATACATCCCATAGATATGTTATGTGGTGAATGAATTTTTTTTTTATTGGGTTATTTTACAATAGGCTATACATCCCATAGACATGTTATGTGGTGAATGAATTTTTTTTTATTGGATTATTTTACGATGCTGTATCAACATCTAGGTTATTTAGCGTCTGAATGATATGAAGGTGATAATGCCGGTGAAATGAGTCCGGGGTCCAGCACCGAAAGTTACCCAGCATTTGCTCATATTGGGTTGAGGGAAAACCCCGGAAAAACCCTCAACCAGGTAACTTGCCCCTACCGGGATTCGAACCCGGGCCACCTGGTTTCGCAGCCAGACGCGCTGACCGTTACTCCACAGGTGTGGACGTGAATGAATATTACAGGTACTGAGATATTCAACAGATTTTCATAAAATTATAGTCTAATAATTAACACTTAAATATTAAATTCGGGGACATTCAGTGGACGAATTTTGCTTGGGGACAAAAAGCAAAATTCGGAGACTGTCCCTGGGAAACGGGGATGTCTGGTAACCTTACTGTAGAACCTATGTTGTAACTTCTTGCTCATGTTTTATCTGTATTTCGGTTTGTATCTATGAATGAAATCTTTGTACAAGTGTGATATTAATGTAATACTGTATTACGATTTATGAACATGATAAGGTGTTAGGTTATACAGTCTAAGAATCACTTTATGCATTAGCAGAGGCCTAAATCTCGTACTGGTGCATACAATGCCAAGGAATACCACATCATATTCAATGCTGAAGGGCTTGTGAAACTAAAATTAAAATGAAGGAAATATGTTTAGTTATTAACGTTAATGCTCTAATATGTAATAATACAATATTACAGAGAATACAACATACAGAAATTGAGAAAGTAAACAATAACATACACGCATCTATAAAAGATAGTTTTCATTACCTTCTCCGAACTCAGTAATAAGTGCAGCTTCATCAGGAGTCTTCACAACAGCAAGATAAGAACCACTGGATTTACAAATGTTATTTGCTTTGTTCCAATTCACTTTTAGACTATAAAATGTGTACTGTCTTCCTTTTAGGATACGAGTTTCAATTTTACTGATTGAAGGTGATACTGTAATAAAGATATAAAATAATATATATTAAATTTTTAAATCTTCTATGCCACATCAGTAAATTTAAAAATGCAGTTATATTGTCAGACTCCAAAGCAGCTATTCTATCAATAGTCTCTAACATACACCTTCATCTCAAACAGCAGACATAACTAAAATGCTCTCTCAATTAATATCACTCAATAAAAAAATTGTATTCCAATGGATACCATCCCATTGTGGAATCCTGGGAAACGAGAATGCGGATGCTTTAGCAAAGAAGGGCAGCACTGCTACGTATAGACCTGTTACTAAATCTATGTATTACTCTGTGAAAAGATTTATTAAATCTACATACTTAGACTTCAACAAACAAAATTTGATAACACAATCCCAAGGGAAAAAATGGAACTCTCTGCATCAAAATCTATAGTTAATTCCCGATTTACCACGAAAATCGTCTGTAGCTGTATTTAGATTGGCAACAGGCCATGATTGTTTGACCAAACACCTGCATAGAATTGGAATATATCAGTCCCCTAACTGTCAATTGTGCAACTCAAACCAAGAAATGGATTCGGAACACCTCAAAATCTGTGCTTCAGTGGCTGGTCATGATAATATCTTTGAAAAATATTGGAGTGCAAGAGGTCAAATGACTTTATTGTCAAACGCCTGGCATTAGAAAACAACAACAACAACAACAACAACAACAACAACAACAACAACAACAACAACAACAAAATTTTAATGAAAATGAAGTAAAATAATCTATATTTTAAATTTCAAAACAAATAATACCAGTGCGCCATGACAAGGTCCATATATCTGCTATGTTATTGGAGACGAATATTCTGCAGTGTTTTTCAAAGTGACCCCCAATCTTATACTGTACATGCGTTTTGGAATGTCAAATGCCAGGAACGTCTAAGGCTGTTAGCAGCATTTTTTAGTAGGCATTTTCGTATTAAAAGCAGCATTTTATTATTTGTGATTTCGAGACCAGTTTGTTGATTTAGCAATGGGATATTGTGTGTGCAGTGAATACATATTTCTCATATTCTTTCATCCCTGTTTATCCTAAAATATAGCATTTGTCTAGATTGACACTACATGCAGTCTCTAGAGTAGAAAGCAGATATCTCATAGTAAATGCTGCTATTGTGATAAAGTTTTCTTTGGGGACAGAAGTGTGGCTATCCATATTAGCTGCACTCATTCAGACAAACAACGTTCTTCCGACACTTCATATATTTCATCACAAGCTGTAGGCATTAAGGACACTAATCCAACTGAAGACACTAATTGTACAATTATTTCAGCTGTACAATATCTCGAAGTCGAATGTGGACAGTCTTCTCAGGGGGAGAAAGGTATGTTTAGTGCCATTCTTTATTCCAAACCTAAGGTTGTGGGTTCGATCCCGGCCCAAGTTGATGGCATTTAAGAACTTCTGTAGGACAAAATTCAGGCACACTGGCGACACTGATATAACTTCGCAGTTGCGAGCATCGTTAAATAAAACACAATTTAAAAAGTGAATTTTTTGAACATAAGTTAAACCGAGACGAGTTTATAAGACTTTTGGGCACTAGGAATCAATCAACGTTTCTTAAATAATAATACTGAAGGTAAAAGAGGTTATGTAATAGTGGAGTAAATAATATACTTACTTACTTACTGGCTTTTAAGGAACCCGGAGGTTCATTGCCGCCCTCACATAAGCCCGCCATTGGTCCCTATCCTGAGCAAAATTAATCCATTCTCTATCATCATATCCCACCTCCCTCAAATCCATTTTAATATTATCTTCCCATCTATGTCTCGGTCTCCCTATAGGTCTTTTTCCCTCCGGCCTCCCAACTAATACTCTATATGCATTTCTGGATTCGCCCATACATGCTACATGCCCTGCCCATCCCAAACGTCTGGATTTAATGTTCCTAATTATGCCAGATGAAGAATACAATGCGTGCAGTTCTGTGTTGTGTAACTTTCTCCATTCTCCTGTAACTTCATCCCTCTTAGCCCCAAATATTTTCCTAAGAATCTTATTCTCAAACACCCGTAGTCTCTGTTCCTCTCTCAAAGTGAGAGTCCAAGTTTCACAACCATACAGAACAACCAGTAATATAACTGTTTTATAAATTCTAACTTTCAGATTTTTCGACAGCAGACTGGATGATAAAAGTTTCTCAACCGAATAATAACAGGCATTTCCCATATTTATTCTGTGTTCAATTTCCTCCCGAGTATCATTTATATTTGTTACTGTTGCTCCCAGATATTTGAACTTCTCCACCTCTTCAAAAGATAAATTTCCAATTTTTATATTTCCATTTCGTACAATATTCTGGTCACGAGACATAATCATATACTTTGTCTTTTCGGGATTTACTTCCAAACCTATTTCTTTACTCGCTTCCAGTAAAATTCCCGTGTTTTCCCTAATCGTTTGAGGATTTTCTCCTAACATATTCACGTCATCCGCAAAGACAAGCAGCTGATGTAACCCGTTCAATTCCAAACCCTCTCTGTTATCCTGGACTTTCCTAATGGCATACTCTAGAGCAAAGTTAAAAAGTAAAGGTGATAGTGCATCTCCTTGCTTTAGCCCAAAGTGAATTGGAAACACATCTGACAGAAACTGACTTATACGAACTCTGTTGTACGTTTCACTGAGACACATTTTAATTAATCGAACTAGTTTCTTGGGAATACCAAATTCAATAAGAATATCATATAAAACTTCTCTCTTAACCGAGTCATATGTCTTTTTGAAATCTATGAATAACTGATGCACTGTACCTTTATACTCCCATTTTTTCTCCATTATCTGTCGAATACAAAATATCTGGTCAATAGTTGATCTATTACGCCTAAAACCACATTGATGACCCCCAATAGGAGTAAATAATATACACAATTTATCTTCATTCATAATACTTACTGCTTTCACATATAAATCCAAAAGTCTCGTTACACTTGCGGTCAAGAAAGAGGATTCTGTTGCTAGTTGGGTGGTACAGGTTCAGACAGTTGTGTTCAGGTCGTGTTGGACTGTGTATCCATAGTTGTGACTTTGCATTTGTGTTTCTTTTTAACATATTAGGAATAACTTTCTCTTTGCGTACCCACTTCCAATGTCTTCCGTCATAATGACCATCAACCCACAGGTCATGAAATTCTGTGGATAGAGAAAGAGTAATTTTATTAAAATTGAAAGATGAATATTTAAACTGAATTTCCTGTCCATCTCGTGATAAAATCCACGAGAAAAATTAGATCTGATGCTGATTGAATCCTCTCAGTTTAAGTACCACCTTTTACTTTCCCTTTAGTGACCAACCCTCATGCACTGTGTCACAGATGTGTGACAGTGGCACAATGTCCAACACACTATGTGCAGAGGTGCACTCATTACGAGTGACTAAGTGGCCGGGATCTGATGAAATGAGCGCGTCTTAAATCACAAAGTCATTATTTACGCATATCATATTATTGTCATGTACCGAGTTTCACTTGTGTTTGGAAAGTGGTTGAATGGACTCCGACACTTAACGAAAAAAAGGGGATGATGAAGAAGATCTGTTATACATGATCTTCTTTATATTGGCAATTATAGAAAAGGACTGAAGAAGAAGCAGTCTTAAAAATTCACTGACAGCTGACAAATTGAGAGTACCAACCTTTACTGACATTTCGTGCAATAAAATCCAGTATACGTAAACTATATATAGTAGCAAGATACTGTCCTCTAGAGAGACAAGTATTAGATGCCTCTTCCCATGTGGCAGCTTTGCTGTAAACTTGGTATCTTCTGTTTTCAATTTTATATGTTTTTGTAAAAGTAATGTCTATTCTGCCTCCTGAAACAGTTATAGTTATAAAAAAAATATATATATATATCGTGATTAATCGAAGTAAATCTCTACATAATTAATTGGTCAATATTAAACTATTCAATTCATTTTAAACAATTTATAATTTTAACCTGAATTCTAATCCCAGAATTTACATACCGGTAAATTATATATTATTTGCTTTTGTCCCTCACTCAATACTTATGTTTATGAATTAATTCTGCATCGGTATACAGTGAAATGAATTTTTACGTGAATATCTTTTCCACGAAATAACTTGTGGTCAGGAGATTCCATGCCTTCTACAAATCATTTCTCCAATAATCGCAGATGTCAAATTTGTTCTTGAATAAAGAAATATCCATAATGCATGCACATAACTATTGTTTTGAAACAGCCGAATTTTATACTGAAGCAATATTGACGGAAGTTACCATCAAACGTAAGTCGTGGTTACTAATTGAAGCTTGAAATTAATACGTAATACAGTACAGAGTTTGTCTCGAATTACAGTAAAACTTCATTCATACGTTTTTATGAGGCTCTGAAGAAAAAATGCGTGAAAAAACGTAAACCAGTAACAGAAATGATATTTAATAACATTTGAAATAGCATTTATTAATAATATGTGATTATTTTGGAACACATACTGTATTTTCGCATTCTTACATTTTCAAGACAAACTTAATTTCGACCAAATTGATTTAGAGTGTATAAATAACGTTTTTGTACCCATTAGAGCTTAGAATATGATTATATACATGCAAAAAAAAAAAAAAAAAAAAAAAAATGGATTCGGAACACCTCAAAATCTGTGCTTCAGTGGCTGACCACGTTAATATCTTTGAAAAATATTGGAGTGCAAGAGGTCAAATGACTTTATTGTCAAACGCCTGGCATTAAAAAAAAACAACAACGTGCAAAAAAAAATAAACGAACATATATCCAAAATAAATTAACATGGACAGTATAGGAATTTTTCTGGGACCTCAGAAACGTATAAAAGAAGTTATACAGTATTTACTGCAACCGAAATACTTTCTATCTTCATTTCTATCATATTCCATATCTTCTAACGAGAAAAAAACTTTAGCATATCCTCCACAGGCAAGTTCAGAAATAACCCAAAAATTATCTCTAATTACATTTTTAACTTGGAATTTGAATAAGATTATGATATTCTATGTCAATATGTGAAATTAATGGAAAGTTAGATACATGATGTGCATAATATTAAGGAAATAAACAGAAATTGATACAGAAAGTATCTTACCCTCTTCACACACAAAGCTGTGTTTCTCATTGCATTTCCTATCTAAATACACATGTTTCTGGAAGGACTCTCGGTATACATTCAAACAATCATGATCTGGACGCTTATTATTAACGAAACTATACGAAAAGCCATCAGATTTGTTTTCCATTTTGATTACTTCACCAGAGTGGACCCATTCCCAATGATCTATTTTGGGATTCCATTTACTTCCTACCCAAATGTCATGAAAACCTAAAATGAAAAAGAAAAAACAAAATTATAACAGTAATAATTATCTGTAAAAATCTACTGGTGCATTCAATATCAAAGAGAGAACAAATTTTTTAATTGATATGTTATAGTTAAAACCCGAAATCTGTCAAAACCAGTTTCAACTAGTAAAAACTAGCTTAAGCAAATATAGGTAGATAGAAAGTGAGTTTTCGTAAGATCTAGAATCAGTGACAGGTTAGGTTTGATTTGTTTAGGTTTTAGTTTGGTAAAAGACTAATTAAACCAAAAACCTAAACAAACCAAACCTAGCCTGTCATTGATTCTAGATCTTACAAACACTCGCTTCTATCTATCTGCATTTTTAAAACTAGTTTTTACTAGTTGAAACTGGTTTTGACAGATTTCGGGTTTTAACGGTACCGGTAACAGATATAAAATTCATAGAACAGAGAGGAGTGGCGTTTGGTTTCTGGAAGATGGCAACAGCTGTTATGACACCAGAATGATTGGATAAAAATCATAAACGAAATATTTATCTCATAATAGTTTCCTTTAATATGTTTTTGAAGATAAGGAATAGTAGCATACCAAAAGGATTTTGTGAGATAAATTCAGCTTCTTCCTCAGTGTTCAAGACAACCAGATATGAACCATTCGATCGACATGCTTCTTCTGCTTCTTCCCAAGTGGACAGAAGTGCATGAAAAGTGTATGAACGGTTGTGAAAGTAAACTGTCTCCACAGCAGGTAAATCATTAACTTCAGCTGGAAATATAAGAAAAGTAAGCTAGAAAATTTTCATGAAGCAAAATACCGTGAGATATAAATAATTATGATTAATGTTTATAATAAAATCATTTCTTTACTTAAATTCAACTCACATTCTTCACAGACAAAAGATAATATCTTGCCGCAGTCTTCATCTGCGAAAAATTCATTTCTTCCTTCAGGACGGAATACAGATAGACATTGATTCTCAGACTGAGATTGTGGCTGTGAGTTCAACCAAGGCCAAAATCTATAAACGACAAGTTCAGATTAAATTACATGTAGAAAAGGGAGGATAGAAAAAGTCCTTAAAATTATTTATTTTAGGATACTTGCATCATGAGACAATCAAAATATGATAGACCTATATAAGCTTCAGTAATAATATTATGAAGATAACTACGTAACAACATAACTTTCATGGGCCTACATAAACTCACTTAATAATAATAATAATAATAATAATAATAATAATAATGATAATAATAATAATAATAATAATAATAATAATAATAATAATTCTTTATTTATACTGGCAGAGTTAAGGCCATAGGGCCTTCTCTTACACTATACCAGGTCACAAAGTATACAAGCAGTTAAAATTTAACAACAGTTAAAGAACAGAATATTAACATATTACAAAAAATAATAATAATAATAATAATAATAATAATAATAATAATAATAATAATAATAATAGCATAATAAAATCGACACTAAACAACATGAAAAATAATACCATAATAGAAAAAAGAAAGCAAAATATATTGGAATATAGTGAAAGCAACTCATTTAGTACAAATGGTTAATATGGAAAAACTTAAGGAAGAATATATCAAAATGGAATGTAATAAAATAATAATAAAATGAAAAGAAATACGATAAAAAGGTTATGATAATAAATTGATCGGCTGATAAAGAGAACAAAAAGGGAAAGGAAGGAAAAAGAAATATACAGCCTATATTTTTACAAAACTATGGCAGGGAAAGGGGCTTATAACTGAAAGGAATCTAATTCAAAAAGTGCAATTTTAATTTATTTTTGAAACTAGACAATGTCCGACAGTCTCTGACATGTTGTGGTAGAGAGTTCCAGAGATGTGCTGCAGAGACGGTGAAAAATGAAGAGTAGAAGGATGTTCTGTGTTTAGGAATGGAGAGTGTGATATGGTGTTGTGAGCGAGTATCTATTTCGTGATATGAGGACAAATGTTGAAAACGAGAAGCTCGCTCTATACAGTTATAATAAAATTGTACCTGTCTGTTCCAAGATCTGGAAGAACACTTTGGCCAGTGTGATCCCAAACCCAGCCAACTTTATTGCCGTTTGCCATTCGCCCACCAACCCACACTTCGCGAAATGCTAAAACAATGAAGAATTAACATAAATTAACATATTGAGAAAAGTTGTATATAATACTGCAAAGTCAGATTAAAAAAAAAACTCACTAGCACACACGCACACAAGACCAAGAGGATTATAAATAAAGATGGTAGCAAACAATTTTGAAATTTCTCTTGAAGTCGAAATGGCTACTAAGACTAACATTTGTAGTGATAATGAACTCCTGGTGCAGAATGGCAGCAGCTTGTTTTCCAAGAACAGCCTCTATATTATATTTATATATTTATAATAAGAATTTCGACTTGTTTAATTTCATAATTAAGAGAGTACTGAACATGAATATTTGTTTAGACAGAAGTATCATGCCAAAGAGACTCTTTGATATTTTCTTCGTAGTAGTACTACTTGGAGTGACGTTTGAGATGGGCAGGGCATGTAGCACGTATGGGCGAATCCAGAAATGCATATAGAGTGTTAGTTGGGAGACCGGAGGGAAAAAGACCTTTAGGGAGGCCGAAACGTAGATGGGAGGATAATATTAAAATGGATTTGAGGGAGGTGGGATATGATGATAGAGAATGGATTAATCTTGCTCAGGATAGGGGCCAATGGCGGGCTTATGTGAGGGCGGCAATGAACCTCCGGATTCCTTAAAAGCCAGTAAGTAAGTAAGTAAGTACTACTTGGAGTAGGTGCAGTAACCATGATAAGTAAAGGGCTGGGTTGAAATTGACTTACGCATGTTGAGTTTGAGCCGGGCTCAGGCCTTAAAGAAACGAATTTTTTTCTTTCCACGAATTATATATTCATTGAATAAGTAATAATTGCTTTACTGTGTTAATGTTAACGTAAATTACCTGGCTGACTAGTTTCGATGTGGTGTCCGTCATTCTCCAAAGCCTAATACGGTTCAGTGCTATCTTCTGGTTTCCTGTTGTGGTAGGGTGTGTTCATGAAGATAGCGCAAATAATAAATAAGATATCATACAGAATAGTAACCAGTAACTAAACTTGCCTCTTCCCACATCAGCAATGAATCTGGCTTCACCAGGATGATTCACAACTGCCAAATATTGTCCTTTTCGATTGCAGAATTCACTTGCCTCAAACCATGTCAGCCGCTGAACATAAAATGTATACTTCCGACCATCAAACTCAATTTTTGAAGAATATGCTGAAATCACGAAAAATTACCATAAAAAACAATTTAGTAATACTGACAATATGAATATTACTCTAATATCCTGCGGAGTTTCGTGTAATTTGTTAGATTTTTCCCAAAAAACAATATTTATTTAATGGAATGTTTTAATTTTTCGCAATTTTATTTATTTTTATATTGTAGACATTTAACATTTGTCAGGGTTCGGCCTTTTACACCATTCCTTCAGACCAATTTTAACCTCACAGAGATATAGCTGGCACATATATAAGGCAATTCTCTTCCCCTCTACCAGGGGATTACAACTACAATATTAAGAATACAATTACAATTATAATTACAATTAATATTAAATTTACAGATACAATAAAAATCAAAGTACTAAAAGATTAACTGATTAATAAAAGCTAGACAGTTTATTGTAAAAGTTAAGAAGAGAGAAGCATTTATTTTATTGATTAAGTACAAATTAAACCTACTCTACGCAGTAAGAAAATGCTTAATAAGCTTGCTTTTGAACGCTACTAAATTCCGACAGTCTCTAACAGGCGCGGATCTAGAATTTAATAATAGGGGGGGCTAATAGTAATTGAGGGGCTGGGTGCAAGAAGGGCATTTTAGAGGATGTGCCCTTTTTGAGTAAAACGCTTTATTGTGTTCTCTGATCTGTTATGCATATGATCACTAAGTTGTAGTTTAGTACTGTGATCATAGAGGTCAGGAGTACCGGTACCCAAAATGTAAAGGCGTGCATAGATAACATTATTACGGTTTGAATTTTCAACATCAATTTTCTCAAAACTTGCATTTGAGAGAAGTGCCTTTCTTGCACCCAACCCCTCGATTAACATATGAATACAGCAGTATAATCACAACACAGAAGAATGGAATTAAAAACAAATAAATAAACCACAACAATATTGTCACTCTTAGGTTCTAAGTCTTCAGTTAGTTCTAATTCTAAAGGAAATGGTGACTGGAATGGAAAGTCGATTAAATGTTACTTACAGTTTAACGAAGCTGAAGTCGTCTGGGATGTTTTCTTGCGAAAAGTTCTATTACTTCGTCCGGACTTACGTCAATGTTACGATGAATGTTGAGCAATTACCAAACCATTCAGTCTGTCCTGGTTCATCGTCGATCTGAGGTAGGTTTTCACACGTCTCAGTGTTGAGAATGACCGTTCTGCGGTGCAAGTTGTCACTGGCATGACACATAATATAGTGAGCAGCTCTCTTATATTGGGGTAGAAATTATTCCTAGTATGCAGCAAAGCTTCTATAGCCGTGTCTGGTTTTTTTTGTTGCTCCTTCCAAAATTGAAACCACAAATGTAGCTCTCCTCTAAGCTCTGGAATAGTTCCTGGCAGATCCTGTTCATAAATCGTTGCAGCTTGTAGGATGACATCGATATTTTTATCAGGATCGTGTAAAAAGTTAGGAATCAAAGATTGGAGTTTAATTACATGACTGTGCCTAGCAGGCGAAAATCGTACTGACAAATCGCTTAGAAGGTGATCAAGAAAAGGAAGAAATACATTGAGGCGGTAATAATCTTTAGGAGACTTTGACGCAACATTATTGCGATGGATTTGTCTGGATGCAACTCGAGGTACATTTACTTCTACGTCTACAGATTGAGCCAATGCAACAGCCTTCTCAAAAAGAAAATTAAAAGTGTTATTATCTCGGCAGGCCTGAAGAGTATTCATGACACATTCAACCATCTGGCAGCACTGACTTAGTTCGAGATTTGGGCTCTGTAGCTTCCGCGAAACACACAGTGTTATTCCAAATATTTCTGCTAAAATATGCAATGAAATTATGAATTCGAATTTTAGAATTGAGTTAAGCATCAAATGTGCCTTTGTACCATAGGATCCAAAATCTTCCAGGAATGATATAACTGCGGAGAAAATGTCTAAAAATTGTAACACTGCGTCATGCCGTTCAATCCATCTTGTTTCACACAAGGTCTTTAGTTTCGTTTTCTTGTGTTCAGGGCATATTTGACTAATTTTTTCTTTCATCATGATTGACCGCTTGCTAGACTCCCTAACATATTTTGCTATTTCAGCTACTGTGTCTACAGTTTGTCTAACACTGGGAACAGAGCACGATTTTGAAAGTGACAAATTTAGACAATGTGAGGCACAGTGCATATAGTATGCGAGAGGCTGCTCTTTTAAAATTCGCGCTTGGACACCACGAAACTTCCCCGACATATTAGCACCGCCATCATAACCCTGTGCGCGAAGATTCGAAATGTCTAGACCTAAGTCCCACAGTTCACTTAAAACAACTTTTGACAATGCCTCTCCACTTAGATCTTGCACCACTACGAATCTCAAAAATTCCTCATGCAAGTAACACTTTTCTCTGTCTACGAATCGCACACATAATGATAGTTGCTCATTGGAACTGATGTCGGTTGTTTCATCTACTAAGATAGAAAAATATTTACTTTGGTTAACCTCTTCAACAATTTTCTTTTCAATAATGGTGCCACAACAGTTTATGAGATCGTTTTGCGTTGTTTTACTTGTTAGAGATGAGTTTTTGGGGGCATTTTTAAGATGACTATGCAGAATCTGATCACCGGCATCAACGCGATATTTTAGAAGCTCCCTGAAATTACCTTCGTTTTGATTTTCGCTTTCTAAGTCAATCGCACCATCATCCCTGTGTCCTCTTAATGGAATATTTTGTCGGCCGCACAAAATAATTGTTTTTACTATTGGGACAAGTTTCATCCTGTTTTCGTGCACTGTTTGTAACACTTCATTATTCAATTGAACCAGAACGTTCCCTACCTTACCTTCAAACACTTGTTTAAAGTTGTCACATTTTAAGAGAGCAGTTTTATGATAACTGTTCTCTGAATGTCTCCTGAATATTTCAGAGGCCTTTTTGAATTTTCTTAGAGGTTTCGTAACTAAATTCTGTAACGTCACTTTGCTTCGCCCTCCCTCTTTAGATCCGAATAAAACGTACATGTGACAGAATACACCTTCATCCTTCTTACTGTAAGAGAGCCATGGAAATCTTTTAAGCCACGCACGCTGAAATTGTCTAGACTGTCCCGATTCTAGTGTCTTCGGAAATAGATATTTTTCGTCTGGAACCCACGGATTTGTTAGAGCTTTGTATTTTATCTCGTCGCTGCATATTTCTTTTTCCACTAAGCAACCAATATCTAATACATTATGAGTCGTCGAACTAGCGTCATCACTTTCACCGCACATAACCGATTCCACTGTTACGGTATTAACAGGCATACACTTTTCTTCATCAGTTGTATCATTGTCATCCGTACTGCACTTTTCTTTCACTTCACCACACGGCTTCTTGATGAATTGTAAGATATTTGTTTGAAACTTACGTTTCGACATTTTATAATTTCTTATAACTGTTACACTAAATAATTCACCTGTACGGACTGATCACTTCTCGTCTCAATTCAGAAGTCGAATGTAGTGGCTATTGTAAAGTACGATAACAAAAGTGTTGGTAGCGTCCTAGCTACAGTGTGGTAGGGGTGGTTACCGTTAGATTTCCGTTCCGAAGTCCGAGCTTTGTTAAACCCCATGGTAACGACCCCTAAGGAATGCGACCACTTACATGATCTATTCACTCGAACTGTAAAGAGAGTTTGTATGCGAAAGAAAATAGCAAAATAATATTAAGTTTAGAGAGTGAAGAAATCATATAAGTTATATGAATAAAAAAATAATGCTTTGTACATTTTAAATAAAAAAAGTCTTTGAATTGATAGGGGGGTCTATAGCCCCCCAGACCCCCCCTTGTATCCGCTCCTGGTCTCTAATGTTGCTGGGTAGGGTATTCCACAAGCGCGAGAGCGAGATTGTATATGATGATGAATACGATGATGTGTTATGTGTTGGTATGGCTAGTATGCGACTATTTTGCGTGCGTGTGAAGAGATTATGATATGATGACAGGTAATTGAAACGGGAGGCAAGGTAGGTAGGTGTAGAAGTGTGAAGGACTTGGAAAAGGAGAACAAGAGAATGAAAATTTCTACGTTCGTTAAGCCGTAGCCAGTTTAGAGCTTGGAAGGATGGGGTAATGTGGTCAGTGCGACGGACATTGCAGACGAAGCGAACACAAGAATTATGAACACGTAATTTTTGCGACTGGTTGACATTGAGGTCAGTCAGTAGAAAATCGCAATAATCGAAGTGGGGCATTACTAGTGTTTCCACTAGTATTTTCTTGAAAGATAGCGCAAGGAATTTTCGAATGCTGTTTGAGGAATGTAGTATGGAAAGCTCTTTTTTGGTAATATGGGTTACATATGGCATATAAGTCGTGAGAAAATGATTAAACTTGCTATTTTCCTATTTTACATAATTCTGTTATTTTTAGGATTTTGTATAATATAATTCTTCGAACAAGAGTTCGAAAATGACAGACACAAACAGATAGACAAGCGCATGAATAGACAGACGGAGTCAGATATAACATACAGCAGCGCACTTCATGTTTTATATGCTGTGTGGTATGTGAGAACATACTGAAAAGACTCTATGAAACCACATCAAATATGAAGCTAATATGCTGAATTGAATGAACTGAATTTAAAAAGAGGAGCGCTATGACAGCCCTGGCTATGACAGCCCTAGCACTGCGACCTGAAAGATGTATTGCGCATCCGTCATAATATCTTAACAGTCCAATAGTTTGATGTCCTTTATGAACTGGATCAAACTATAGACTGGGACAGTTGATAGCTCTTCAAGCTTTAGAAAATGTTTTCCAAGATGAGCGCTCTTTGATGGACGAGTGCATTGCAGTCGCACAATAGATGAGCTACAGACTCATCTCCCTGTGAACAACGAGCACAGGCTGGGTTGATAAGCTAACATGTTACTCCACATGTTGCAGTTGAGTTCTAAGCTCCTGTGATGTACTTACTCTCCTCACAAGCAAACGAGTGCAGACTCTTGCAAGGAAGGTCAACAAGATGGATACTTCGGTCATTGTCTCTATACACACTAGCGCAGTTGTAATCTTTCCTTGTAACATCATTCATCCATACAGAGAGTGGAGTCCTGTCAGTGATATTATCTTCCTGCACGTCAGCCAGTTCATTTGCATTGATGGCAATATTCCTTATCAAAGTATTCGTCTTATCCCAGTACCAGTTCTTTCCACGTACACTAGCTCCCACCCAGATATCATGGAAAGCTGCAAATACGATAAGAAGTCAATGTCAATGTCCAAATTAAAAAAAAAAAAAAAGAAAAATGTAGAAGAGAGCAAAATATATATTAAAATACGGAATTTTATTTAAAAAAATGATAGAAATTCCAACATTCACAATTAATATTACTGTACACAGAGTGACCGTAAGTAATGTCATTAATTTCAAGGGGTTATTCTTTGAGTATTTATAAAAAAGTTTAATACAATTTTACTCGTTTTTTATTCCTTTTCGAGAAGAAAATTGTTTTATATGAAACATTTCAGTATATTTTTGGGAAAGCTGTTGAATTAATTCCCAATATGCTCAGTCAGTTTAAGAGAGCAATGTATTATGTTAATGAATGATCGAAAGAATTTTAGTTTTATCCTTTAAATGTGCATAAATTTGATCTGATCAAATGTAATTTTTCATTCTGCAAAGAAATTTTAAAACGTAATGCACTCTGACAATGCTATACAGGTTTTTGCCTGGAGAGAGGTAGATATATTATGTAGAACCAAGTACCCTAACAGCTGGCGTGTCGACAAATAAAAAAATTAGAAATGTAAACATAACACACATAATTGCTTTTAAAGATGGCTCGGGAAATTTGATTTCTTATACGTAAGTTATTGGTTACCACTTTAAAAATAAAAGTGGAAGAGAACTATTTCTAATTGCCTGAAGAAAATGTTTCCAGTATAACAAATGGAGTTTTTTTTTAAATCATTAAGTAGATATGTATAACGTAAAATAAGCTTTAATAAGTAATATTAAAAGACTTGAAGACTGAATTACATGGAGGATTCGAAATACATTTTAATGTATCGTGGTATACCTAATCACTTTGTACGCGTCATGAAAATTCTAAAAATCATGTTACATCCGTTGTTTTCCTAGCATGTTTTGGAAAAACAAGAATAGACTTCTCATTATGCGAGGCATTTAAAAAATAAACAGAAAAATAGAACGAAGTTGTGAAAAGAAACAGATATGTAATGTCTCCTTAATAAGTGCAGTGTGTTACTTGGCCCAGCAAGAACCTCTGTTTAGGGGTAGGAAGGGTGTTAGTAGAACACAAAATAAATCCATCATCTCCTCGACTGTGATATCATTTTTATGCGTATTTATGCTATGAACTGTTGAATTAATTACAAAGTTTTCACGATTATATACGAGGTAGATTATTAATGAAAAAATATACTGACAAGCCATGGACATTATTTATAGTTTTTTGAAAATGGTCCTACACGATTTCCTAGATTTGACACCCATTATTATTCTAATAATTTTTTTTTGTAGTAGAAATATACTGTTACTATCTGTGAAATTTCCTCAGAATATTATTCCAAAACTCATTACCGAGTGGAAGTATGCAAAGTATATTGTTTTTAAGGCACTGATATTTACTATCTCTTGCATAGATCTAATAGCAAAACATGCTGAATTTAGTTTAAAGGTAATTTCTTTAATATGATTTTTCCAATTTAACACATTATCGATTTTTAAGCCAACAAATTTGGTTGTTGTTGTTTCTATTAGGGACTTATTGTTAATTATTGCACTTGAAATTTGCGAGGTTGAATTTAGACAGGATTTAAATTGAATTATGTTAGTTTTGTTACAATTTAATACTACTGTAATTTATTGGCTGAGAACCAATCGCATATTAATTCACAGCAAACCTGAAGATTTAATATTCAATACCTGGACTGATGGAACTGAAGACCTCAAGATCCCGTTGCGTGTGTACAGTAAACAGGAGACTGCCGTTGGACACACAGTGCTCTACAGCCTCATCCCAGCTCACTCTGTCATAATGGAATACTACACTTCTACCATGAAACTCGTAAGTTACATTGTTGACTTCTGAGATGTCTTTACCATCATCTGTTGTCAACGTAACTGAAAAAAAAAAATATCAAGTTGGTCAATTACTGAATATACCGGATATAATGGAACTAATTACATATCTATAATATTTATAATGTTGTTAAAGTTTCTTACAATTATGTTTTAACTACTTACTATCTTCACATACGAAGCCATGGAGTGCATGACATGCTCGGTCAATGAACGCAGCTTCCCCTGGGCTTTCTTTGTAGACATTGAGACAGTTATATCCAGGCCGTGAAGGAATGTTATACCATTTTGGGAAGCCTTCTTCATTTTGAGTTGTGGAGATGTTGACACCAGTGTGGACCCACTGCCACTGTTTTGTGTCTTCGTTATAGCGTCCTCCAATCCAAAAATCCTGGAACTCTGACATAGCATGTGTCTATAACTCCAGATAAATAATATTAAAATAGAGGGTCGTTTTTCAATTGAGACGAAGTATGTATTTGGATATATAAGAGAATTATGAAATCAAATACTGCAATGGAGTATACTGTCATTATGGATTTCATATTTTCAAGTACCGGTATATATTATCATCATCTACTAAACTGCAGTACCGGTAGTTTCAACAGCATCAATTTGGGTCATCATTAATAGAAGATAGAATGCAAGCAGAGAGCTGAGCAGCAGCATCAACCATTTTACCGTTTGCATTAAATAATTCTGTGATTCCGAGGTAGGAGGTAGGTGATACGTAAATTTGTGGTAAAAATGGTGATGATATCCCAGTTTTACAAGGATGCGAACATGTCCCGGTTTCCTTGAGAATGTTTTGAGAGCTGTTTTATTTTCCCACGAAATGCAATGGGAGTGAATATAACGTGGAAAAAACCAATGTGACTGATAGGTGGAATTGTGTTGTACAAAAGAAAGCTTTGTTATTTTGGACAACATTTTATTATTTGCCGAATGTTTGCTGTGTCTTCCAGGGAGTAATGCAAGTGTGGAACGTGTTTTCAGCTTTATGAACATTTATGAGACAGATGAAAAGAATCGTGTTTCCCTAAATTTTGTTAAAGCAACATTAATTGAATTTTAGTGATCAGTGATTTGGTAGGAAAAAAATATTTACAGGAATTCACCTTACCAATTTAGCAATCACCAAATGGACTCGTACTGGGAGTCAAGTTTGGCATCCTGATGTTTCCGACATGCATAGGTACATTTTTATTTTCTGGAATGATGTTCCAGTGCATTCCAGCCCAACTAAGTCACTGGTTATAATTTTATTTTTGGACTAATTTATACTAGCCTATAGAACCTCAAATAGAGGAAAGAAACTGGCCACCCTACCCCATTATCTCCTGGGTTAGTTGCCTCATAAGTGATGCCTTGTTAGTAGCGTAAAGAGGGGTGACTTTGAATGCTGAGGTGACTTTGAACAGTAATTTAGTGCCTTTCTAAATTAAATGCTGTACCCAATTGCGATAAAACTGTTTAAGTTGTCAATAAACTAGTTCAGTTCTTTCGCAATAGGGTACAGCATTTAATTTAGAAAGGCGCTAAATTACTGTTCAAAGTCACCTCGGCGTTCAAAGTCACCCCGCTTTACGGTATCACTTGAGAGGTTCAGACCTGTCTTCGGACAGTTGACTAAACAACAACAAAAAGAACAACAATAACCTCCAATATACTCTTAGTCATAATTTTCACAATAAATGTTTATTTTTTCATAATTATAAATAATAAAGAAGCTTTAAAAAACTATTCTAGTAATAATACAATAATACTCAATTCAGAGTTATATATTCAACAAAAACTTCAGTTTTCTAAACCAACTCTAAACAAATTTAAAATATAAATATATCTAAATAGAACTCACCTTGGCTCACATTCGCAATGAAACTCGCCTCATCTCTACTACTAAGAATTGCAAGGTAGCTGTTGTTTCTGCTACATATATTGGCTGCCTTGTCCCAGCTAACTTTCTGCGTTGAAAAACTATATAATCGACCGCTGAATGAAAATAATTTCACAATTGGTTGTGTCTCGTTTGTTCCTGATAAGAGAGAGAGAGGAGTTTCAATATGAAAGTAAAGAGATGATGTTTTAGAAATATTTTTACAGAGAATGCGAATAAAGATAAGGGATCAAATAAACTGCACAAACAATTACTACAATGTCAGTACACTAAACATAACCTACAACACGTACATAAAGTCCATTGCAATATATTATTACTGGTATGGTAAAATATTAATAACACCATCAGCAACTAATAAACGACATTACAACAAAAGCTACCGGTACATAAAATCCAGCTTTATGTTTCATAATTTGTATAATCAAAAGTACAGCAATTAAAGCCATGCAAGTAATCACTCCTAATGAACGATTTTGGTAGATCTTGAAACATATGCCCTTTTAACTTACGAAAAATAAATCATGCTTCCAAATTCTGATAAAAGAAATACATACAAAGGCTCTACATTTACACAAAAGACCGAAAATAGATTCATAAAAAATCTATAAATACTGTACCAATTGAAAAAGAAAATATAACGTCTCAATATAATCCAATTAATAACGTCAAAATGAATGTTGTTTTGATCTAGACGAACTTTTCAACAAAACATATATAAATCCTAAAGAAGCAAAGGCCATTACTGGAGAAACAGTCAACAGAAGATATCCACAAAATTGTTGAATGTAAACTGATTTACACAGATGGCTCTCTTTTGGGCTACAAAGGAGGAGCAGGAGTCGGTATAACTTCTCAATTCTTTTCTTATAAAATATTGGAAAATTTACAAGAAATTTCGACTGTGAGGTTGATGCCATCTGCACATCACCGGTATTTGTCTGAGTACTCACATACAAAAACATAGTTTTTTCGGACTCTAAAACTACAATTCATGTCAAAGTTAAAATACGTTTCCTAAAACGAAAAAAGAAAATAATTATTAAAGAAAACCTCTTCATGATAAGCCAAATAAGGATTTCCAATATATTCCAGCTCTCTGTGGTGAGAATGGTACTGAGATACCGATAACTGATATGTTAACAATGAAAGGAAGTAAAATATAGGTAAAAACAAGAACAAAATACAAATTTTTATACAAGTGCATAAAAGAGATTACAAAAAGGAAATTAATTTCAACTATCATCACCGAAAATTAATGAAAATGAAAGATGGAAGTATTCCTTAAAAAAGTTAAAATTAATTTGTGATCTACATAGAAAATCTGTTGTGGCTAGGTTCTTTTAGGTTACTGTTACTGTACTAGTCATGACTGCCTAAGTGGGCATCTTCATGAAATTAGTTTATTAATTTCTCCAAATTGCTTGCTATGCACAGTAGAAGAAGAAAGAAGATGTGGATGTGGAACACTTGGCAAGCTGTGAATCACCCAAGAATTTTGTAGACCTTACCTCCAAATATTGGGACTCTCTTGCTAAATCCTAAGAATTAGGCATGCAAGCACACACGCTTACATATGTACATACATACACGCAAAATTACACCATATTTGTAAATAATTTTCTAAGCAAAATATTGACAGAGTTAAATCAGAAATTCAATCAAATGACTCAATTAACTTTACTGACTTTGTATCATTGAACAGACAGGAATTCAATTCTTGTCAGTTTCTATTGGTTTCATATCTACAAAACTATTATGGGCTAAAATTTCAATATTATTCCTTCATTACTCCACTTATTAAGCATAGTATCCATAAATAATGCTGATTATATTGTTTTAAATATTCAATAGTTACTGTAAATGGAGATAGAGATAAGATATCGTTCAGATGAAGATGAATGTAAAAGTAGACTTGAGATAAAGGTAGAGCCCAGAGTAGGGGAGAGGTAGGGTTAAAGGTGAGAGAAAAAAGTTGGAGGTGAGATGAAACTACAGGCAAGTTGGAGGTATGATTTTGAATACAGAAACTGTTTATAAATTGTCGTTACCAGAGAAGTCCTATCCCACAGCTAATGTATTCACAACATATTTTCAGTGGATGTATCTTTAAACTTTTTGGTGATCAAGTGGAAGAGTTAAAATTTAATTGGAAATGATGTCAGTAACTTTGATGTATTAAAACATTAAACCGGAATAAATGAAACATAGTACATTTATTGAAATTCTGACTTTCTTAGAATACTCACGTCTCTCACAAACAAAACTTTGCATGGTGTTACAGTGCATTTCCACAAGTTCTCCTTTGCTGTCCAATTTCATGCATGCTGTTGCCAACATCTCTGTTTGCAGCGTTGTTGTGGTTTCAATCTTGATACTCTCTGTTGTTGATAATGGTGTAATGTAATCGAAGCTGTAGCCTAGTGACGGAATTTGAGTTCCTGCCTTTTCCTCATTTTCAACATTCAACTTTAAAGTGATTAAAAAAAAAAAGGTATATGAAAATGAGATTTTATGCACAAAAAGTTATTCAAGAATTAACAATCTTGCCAACAAAACATTTTTCAAAATGAAGATTAGGCTCACTTCGCACAATTATCATGTAAGTACTTTGTAACCATGTTGTTCTTTATCACTTTTAATAATAATATAATTTATTTTTTATTTTACCTACAAAGTTAAGGCCTTGAGGCCTTTTTTTTTCCACTCAACCAGGTCTACAAAAT